>NW_026623400.1:1425043-1441325 GCF_030028575.1 Malurus melanocephalus
ATATTTGAGCTCTGGCTGTGAGAACAGACAGCTTGGCTCCTGCACTGGCCAAAACTGGGAACCTGAAAAATCAGGACAACAAGCTTCATAAGTAGCAGGTCTTGAACTGACATGAGTGGGGAGTGTTAAAAAGACATTTAGGGAGATTAGGGATATATATATATATATATATATATATATATATATATAAGTCTGTGAACACTGTAAAGACCAAAGTATTATCTTAGATGTACATGGAGTGTGTAGCAATGCTGAGTTTTCTCAGTGCACGTTGTGCTGAATGGAGAGCCCCTTCACTAAAACTAAGATCAGAACCACGTAAAAATATAAAAAGGAGGCACTAATTCATGTAACACAGTTCTTCAGCTAAGATAAACATTCTATAAAAAACATCTCAATTACATATCTCCACAGGACACAGTGAATAGTGATATTTTTCCTCCCTAATTTCATAGGTGGAAACAGAAACCTTCAGCTTCCTAGTAGAGAAAGTTGTTTGTTAATAAAGCAGAATAGAAGGAAATTGTTCAGCAGCAGTGGRCTAATGGGCTGTGCTGCTCACAGAACTCCTGCCCCAGGGGAAGGTGGAGGGATCCTGCTCTTCCTGTGCCTGCATCACCTCTGCAGTACAAGTTGATGACTGAATGTCACGGTTGGTAGATTTATAAATTAAACCTTGGCAAATTAATCTCCTGCTCCTTGCCTTAAATACCCTTTTCTTCAGTGATCAGTAGTGGTGCTGAGGCAGCATCAATTTAGAGTTCCCCTCTTGAAAAGTCCTGTTAGAAAGTTACAAATTACAGCACCCAAATTACAAACCTACAGGCTTGRGAACAATGTCTTCAGTCTTGTTAGTGCTGAGGGAGCAAGAAATAAAAAGGAGCAAAATTGTAAGCCATCTGCTTCTTTATCAACTTTCTCTGCATATTCTGCTCAGATATTATCTGTACTCGAGCATGTTTATTGCATTTAGGCAAATCATTGATACCCCATTTATATTAATTTCTGTAAATAGCAGACACAGATGCCTGTGGCAGAAAGTAAAATAGGAATTGATCATTATTTTAGGTCTCAAGTAGTCATAACTGTGAAGTGCTCTGTCCAGCAGAACAGAGAGAGTAGGAAAGAAATATTCTGAASGTTTCCTCTTTTTATTCCTCTTCCTCCAGCTGTGATATTTGATATCCAGCTGCTATGCACACAGCTTCTTCCTTTGTCAGTGATCTGTGTCTTCTGTCTACAATTTCAAAGGAAAAGTGTGAAAAAATGTGTGATTGTTATTCGAAGCAGGATAGTTTGAAGTAAATATTATACTTTTCWCAGCACTTCAGGAAGGTTTTGTACACAGAACCCACAAATATCCATTTGTAAATAATCCAAATTTGATTTTTTTCTGTCTAGAGTGTAAAATGGGAGGTGAGGTTCATCACCCGTCAGTAAAACTCTGTCATGGTAATTCAGCAGCACCAAATTCAAGYACAAATAAACAGTATTTTAGCTACTTCAAGATCATATAGTGAAATGGGCAAAGGTCAAAATAGGCAGCTTTTATTCTCATATTTTTGTTAAAMAGAAACTTGGCTTATTTTCAGCTATGGAATTCTTCTTGATTTCAGCAGATCTTTCTTGTCAGGCACTGATGTGTTTGTGCAGAAATGCATCCAGCACAGAGAAACACTGCAGACCTAAAAGATAAGAAGGGTATGGAGGAAGAGGGGGGAACTACCCTGGAGGGGCATTTTGTGTCCATATTTACATGTGAAGATTTATCTCATATTTCTTGTCAGTTATGGTATTTATCTTGAAGCTATATCTCCTATTTTCTGTTGAAAGAGGGCGTCCAAAATGAGACAGGATGATAGAAAARGGGAAGGGCATAAGAAGGTCTCCAGAATCAAAGTAGCACAGGTAAAATAAACCAGCCAGGACTGCTATTAATACACAAATAGCTGCTCCTCTAATCTTCTGAAGGCTCTCACTGATTATGAGTCCCTTTTATATCTAAAATTAAATATGTCTCCATTTGGCTTGCCTCCCTCTGCCTAGT
The DNA here is from genome assembly GCF_030028575.1 of Malurus melanocephalus. Classification (NCBI taxonomy): domain Eukaryota; kingdom Metazoa; phylum Chordata; class Aves; order Passeriformes; family Maluridae; genus Malurus; species Malurus melanocephalus. The sequence continues at coordinate 1,427,091 of NW_026623400.1, forward strand.
GTCATCTTAGAGGTTTCAGCCATTGGACAGCTCCTTTTCATTTCTTATATGAAATTAAGCTGAGAGTTATGACCTTTTCATTTAAGCTTCACATTTAATTTGGTGCCTTATTGTGAGCTGGCAGAAAGCACCATAATAATTTCCTAACATCTTGATCACACTTGGGGACCTTCTTTCATAGCAAAATAACTCCAGAACTCCCTGGGGCATAAAGGAAAATAGTATTACTTCAAAACATTTAATGCAGCTCTTAGATGTTTACTGTTTTCTCAACTGAACAACACTTCTATTTATGTTCTAAAAATAACCTTCAGGGCCCAAAACTGTATCAGAGTGTTTGTTAACTCAGCAATCTACTGTTGTTTGTGTTTTACCTGGCTTGCATTGTTTCACCTGCATGCTCTTTGACATGGTCAGTGTGGGAGAACCTTTAGCTATGACAACACATGCTTATATTTATGTTTTCAGTTCTAATTTTTTAGTAYATCTCTTTAAACAGCTCCAGATGAGACCTTGAACTCTAATAACATGAAATCATTTCTTCAGCGTGCATTTGGTTATAAATTTACAGATTAATGGACAGAAAGTCAAAMATTCACTTTAAAGCCTGTCAACCAACAGCCCGTATCAATTAAAATACTAAAATGAGCAAAGAATTTGCCATTTTCTGAGCTCACTAAATGTGTTAATTTGTTTTGCTCACCTGGTTTTGTTGCTTTGGCAGCATATGCTCAGTATCTGAAACCTATTGGGGGAAAAAAAAAAAAACAAACCCAAAACAACAAAAAACCTGCAATCCTTCCACAGTTATCATGAAGTCTTTCCCAGCGTGACCCTGATGATGTCAATTTATACCAAAGGCTGCAATGAAAATGCCACAATGTGTAAGGTAGAAGCACCCCACATGATGTTGCCAAGCCCCCTGCATGAAGGAGTTTTGACAGATTCTGCAATTCTCAGCATCCTGCAAAGGGGTGAGACAGTAGGAGAGGCTGTTGACAAAAGCTCACAGACCACAGCCACTTGAGGGTTTGTTACTGGGTTATAGACTGTGCAGAAATGTACATTTATTGCAGTAATTTTCTTGAAAAAAAAAGAAAAACACTATCTATAACAAACAGAAATAGAGGAAAAATACAGCAGGCAAATGAATAGATTTAAGGTAGTTATGACTATATAAATCGAATTTCACTTCTTATGTGTCTGTCCCTTTGTCTCTCGCAGTCGTGTGGCATTATGGGGACAGGCAGTGAGGAGTTTAGTGCTCCTCCAGCTTGATCAATGGAGTAGACTGGCAAACAATGTTCTTTTAGCTTTTCAGTCGTTTCTAGGTCTGTATCTTCAGCAGGGCTGGTCTGGTCTCTTGCTGGGGAATAGAGCAGATCCCACAGGTGATTCAATCACTCAGTGTGGGGGATCCCCATGGTGCCAATGCTGCAGAAATGCCTCCACTCCTCRTGACCTATTTTTCACTCCAGCACTGTGACTAATGCAGCTTTGGGCCTGGAAATGCTTGCATACCTTGTGGGTAGAAATATGTACAGYGATTTCACTGATTTCCTTGGGACTATTCTTGGGAGTGAAGTTATTCATGCCATTTATTGCCAGCTTCCAGTGTGGGRCTCTAATTTCACACTGTAATGAATAACTAACCTGATTATTTCACCTTCTTCTCCCCTAATGTTTTCTGGAGCTGTGATATTGTGTCAGGGATGAGCTGTTTACATCACGCCTGTGTGCTAAYGGAGACTTGATGTTTGCTATTTATACCCAATAATTCCCTTTAGCATATTTATTAMAGCAGAATATTCCTGTTAAGGTATCAGGACGTTACCAGTGTGCTTCAAGAGGGATTCCCACGCATCAGCAGCTTTATAGGTCACTGAAAATAAGGACCAAGAGAAAAATTAAGAGTCTACCACACCTACACTCAGCTCCCTATGTGGCCATAAGCATTTTTAAGTTGTACAGAACATCATTGCCCACCCTGAATATATTCCATGCTGTTAAAACCCAGAATATTGCTCTGGGAGTCACGTCAGAACACTGAAACATCAGCCTGAAAAAAAGAAACTTCCAATCATTAATTACATAGGATTGCAGAATGGTCTCAGATTACAGTGTAATTTTTAAATTCAGAAAGCAAACAAGAAAAGACCTCTTTTTATTTTATCAGTTGTTGGCATCTCCACAGGACCAGCTCTCCAAGCCCCTTTCAGAATACCCCAGGCCTTCTGCCCAGGAATGAATTTTGGTGGAGATCAGTAGATAAGAGGTTTCCACACTTAGAAATAGAGATCTTTCCTTCCAATGTTTTATTTAAACGTSAAGAGGGGTATGCAAGGATTTTCTRGGAACAATAGCTCTAGGGACTATAGTTGATCAAGAAATGAAATAGCTAATTATGCTTTGGAGGCATACCTTCTTCTATTACCTTTCCTTTTAAAGTTTCTGCACTAAAAAGTCTGTTCTAAAGATAATCATAGAAGTTTAGCTTGCTGCATTGCTTGGAACTCAGATACAATTTATTTTTTGCACTTCTGAGCCTTTCAGTTTTCTCAATTCTCGTTTGTTCAAGGTTTGATTTAAATGCACGTTCTAGGGAAGGTATCTTGACCAGAAAGTTTTGGGTGTTTAACAAGGCTCAGAGCAGAGCAGACWGGCAGGAGTCTCTCTGATTTCAAAGTGTTCTCTGTAGCTGTTTGAGACACATGGAAGGCCCATGTCTTGGAGGGTGAGAATATTCATTAAAMTGTCACAATTTGGAACGAGTAAACTTCTGTTTTGGCCATTTTTATGCAGGCTCAGAGTGTCAGTGCTGGTTTGGAGTTGCACATAAATTGTTTTACTCCTTTCTCAGACTGCAGACACAGTTCAGTCGTCATCACAAATTTTACATTATCTAATAATAAAAAGGGATCATTTCAACTGGTAAATTAGGTTGTAAATAGTTTTATCACACAATATCACAAGGTCTGAAGCTCTTGAGATAAACTTCAGATGATTGTCTCACTCCAAACAAATGTTTATGTGCCCCAGAGAGCTCCTCTGTAATTTTTGACAGCTACTTTTCTTTTAACAAATATCCATTTTCCTATCCAGCTTCAGGTAAAAGCGTTCTTAAGTGCRGCAAAGGCTCTTCACAAAAGCTGATCTTGACAGGTGATTTGTGATGAATTGATTTCAGCTGCTTTTTGAGTTGGACTTTTCTCCATGATCTTTCTCATAACAGCCTCAAAATTCTTTATGAATGCCCAATAAAACTTGCAAAARATTTTGGCTTGTGTTCTTAGAGTGGCCAACTACCCAGAGAAACCATCTAGGATGTGGCAATGTGCCATTCCTGTGTCATTCTCCTGTTTCAGACATTATTGCTTCAGCCTGTGGAATGTGTGGAATTCTCCATGTCTTGGCTTTTCACAGGAATCTTCATGGAGTTCTGCTTTTATCCTGAGCCAGAGTGGAATGGATTTTTGAAATATCACCACCCTGCACCTCACATTCTTGAATGGTAAAGGGACAAAATTGGTAAACAAATTCATAACAGAAAACAGAGCTGTACATAAGCCTTAATTTCARTAGGTTCTGAATCAGACTCACACAGATGGGTTAGTGTGCATTATTCCCCAGTCATTTATCCTCCAAAAATGCCCATTTTTYCAGAACAAAGACCTCATTCTTTCAAAAAGGGCACTTCACCTGCATTTTACCAACATTTGAGAGAAATGCAAATTGCAAAACTGAAAACCAGACAACTCAACATCTATTAATAATGCCACAGGACTATTTATATCTAACCTGAATGCTGCACTCCTGTAGCAATTTATTTTCATTTGAATCCAGCTTACTGCTCTTGGCAAGTTTCTGAGAATTTGCAACACAGACATATAGATATGGATACAAATAACAATTTTGGAGTAGTAAATGGTACTGACCATATGAGATGAAAAATTTTCTTTAGATCAGGTAAGAATTTGTGGGAGTTCTAACCCTCAAAAAGACCACACAGAAGTTAGATTTTACAGTCATTTTTCCCAGAAGAAGAGATTGTTATTAAATTTTGCTGATCAGAGCGAGCAGTTTGCTACAGATCAGGTTATGATCATTTATGTGTTTATGGACCAACAAAACTCAGAAGTTAAATACTCCATTAAATTGYAGGGCAAGGTTCTCACATGGTGCAATAATGTGAGTGCATTCGTTTGCATCCATTTAGGGAAATTAGGTGTCTGAGTCCCTGGCATCAAACTTCAGATCAGGGACTTAAAACATTYTATTCAAAACCCTTCAGATTCTAAGCTGATTTCAAGCACTCCAGCAAACTTTTCATGCTTGAGTTTAACTATTAGCTGCCTTTAAAATTAATTATGAACCAAAAATCATTAAAATAAACTTTATAATTTTGAAATTTTTCTGTTAGAATCTGATTCAGAATTTCTTTTTTCTAAGATATAACTTCTAGCTGGCACTCACATCCTGCTGAATTCTGGATTTGCTTTCAGAAGGCTCTGGTTAAGTCATGACCTTCACCTCTTCTTCCCATTTGACTGGATTCTGGAAAAGGTATTTCAGTAGTGAAATGGAGATTTATTTGTTTTCCCCCCAGAGCAGAGCAGCTACACCACTGAGGGCCAGAAAATGTAATTTGGACCCATTTGTACAAAGTATACCACCTAATATGCTGCAACCCAGCATTATCAAACACAACAGGATCCTGAGGTATTGTTGGAAACACTGATATTCTTGATTCTGGCCCTCCAAAATTATTTGGTTACTACCTCAAGCTTAAAGATCCCATGTTTTCATCTTTCCAGGGACTAGGGCAATCCTGCAGAATTCTTAGCAGCTGGAAATTCAGCAATTTTGTCTGCTGTAATCTCTGGCTGTACAGTAACATAATATAGTGAAGTATAACTTTTCCAATTTAGAATAAAATTTGGCTGTTTTTTTTTTTAATTACCTCCTTCCCAAAACCACCTTCTAAAATGCATTCTTGAAAATAACCAATTTAAATGCTGATGTAAATGCAATTTACAAATGTAAATTCAATTGTAAATGCTGATGCTTTATTTTCAAATATAGTCTATTTTCTTACTTTTAATTGAAAAGACCAATATGAAGATTCAGTCTTGTCTGATCATTCAAAGAGTAAAACTGCTGCAGTTTACCATGGAGAAAAAAATATTTTGGCATCCTTTGGGCTTGTCTGACAGCAACTACCATGAYCTGCAGCAAACTTCCATGGTGATGCATTGCATTGACAAGCTGATAATCAAGCAATGRAAATATCTGATAATCAAACCTCTCTGGAAAATGTCACAAAGGCATATCGATATCATGTGGTTTTCCTCAAAATCTAGAAGAAAAAAAAAGGCATTTCAGTCTTGACACATTTATTTTAGACAGTAAATATTTCTAACGTGTTTTCAAAAAGCTTCCACCCTTGCTTGGAAGCACACTGCAAAATTTGATATTCAAATGTTTGCATCCTATGGGTAAATGAAGCTAGTAATTGAAATGTAAACCTTTTGTCATGTAGGACTTTCCAGGTTTTTAGGCAAGACGCTGTTCTATTATTCCACTATAATAACCCTGAGGAGAAAACCACAACAGTGTCTGAAAATCTGCGAGTTCCTTAATGCTCTAAAATGTACCTGGTACTTGAGACTGCCACAACGTCTCCCAGGGCTAATTTTTCCTAATAAAAATAAGCCACTGTGAATGTTAGTGGAATTTAAAACACAATAACATGTGGAGGGAATGTTTAGGATTTCATAACCTGTGGTCCTGCTGCCTTTGTAAGTGAATAATGACATTCCCACATATGAAGGCTTAAGGTTAAGAGGGATCTTTTCAGCACTTTTTCCTGAAAACCAGGTGGGTCTTTGGGCCATTCACTCCTTGCTGATGTTTATTTCTGCAGTTTTTGAACAACTTTGTATTAGGAAATTGGGTCCATAAACTGCTATTCAATCAGACTCCTAACCAGATAATTYTGCTGGTGCCAGGTGATGTGAACTCCTGGAGCCACTGGAATTGCAGCATCCACGAGAGCAGCTCTCACCCTCTCATCCTGCAGTGAAGGTTCACTCGGTGTCACCAACAGCTCAATGGGTGCTGAGCAACCAGGACGTGTCATCGTGGCTTTGGTGAATTCATTCTTCRCCYGAATWGTCTGTGATTCATRTGTGGCCATGTTCATCATTAGCAGRAATGTTCTTTAGTGGGRTCTTAYTGMTATAATAATAAAAATAAAAATCTTTATTTTTGTAACRTTCTGCTAAAAATAATATCAACATTTTGGGRGAAGAGAAATTATATACACTCTCATTAGAATCTGTCAACAATTGTCACAATAAAATATTGGTTTTATATAATGAGGAATACCATTTTAAAGTAGTTCAGATAGATTTGATGTGTTCAATAAAGGGTCTTTCTCTATTTTTTCCTATTACATATGTAAGAAATTAGTTTGATCATATTTGCAGTGGTCTCTTTATAAAACACMTGACAGTAACACATTTCTTTGATTATTATTGACAAGTTAGGTTTTAAATACTGCTATATAATAAATATTCATGTCACATACTCTTTCTTATATCCTAAGTTACCTTTTTAAAMCCCAAAGCATCACTGCAAATGTCTTCTCCCTTATATTCTTTCCTCTTTCCTTTTCCCAATTTCATTCAACACCTGACATTTATTCTATCCTTATCYCTGAGAATATTTCTTTCATTACATACTATATTTATATAGACTAATATATATAACAATATATATTCTAATATAAAATAATGAACAGAGTAATAAAATAATTCTAATGACAATAAATAAATTCTGCTAGAAGAAGTGCCTAGGTTTCATGGTCTATGTATGCATCTTGTACACCCTGTGTGAAGCACTGCACAGATGCTTTGTTCAGGCCTTGTAAAACAAATCATTTCATGAATAATCAAAGGAAATGGATGCCAGGAAGAAAAGGGTATCTGGACATAAAATGGGGAATGTAAGCATGAACAATATGAGGAAAACTTCTGGGCAGGATTTTAGTGCCTTGTACATGCTGATGAACAGACTGAATTTCTTCTTGGAGCAGATTGTGAATTTCATTCCATGCATGCAGCCCCCAGGGCGTAAGATGCTCATACCTATAGGAGGGAGAAATGAGTGTAAAACTCAAACTGCAGCCAGAGAATTGGGGAGCTTGAGACATTTCCTGCACTTATTTCACTATGGCTTTTCAAAGACTGTGTCCTTTTTTTGTGCAATTTTGGGGGTTTTGTTTTGGCTTTGGGGTTTCTTTTGTTTTCTGGTTTTTTGGTTTTTTTTTTCTCTTTTTGTAATGAAGATTTCAGGCTAAAGAAAGACTGACGAACAGAGATTAGGCTCGTGGCCATGTTGGCCAGGATCATCAGGCTTCTGGATAAGGGCTCGTGTTTCCAACTGTAGAACTGGTCTGGGAATTGTGCATGACAAATTCTGCCAAAATTTTTCTGAATCTTTACTCGTTTTTATAAGCTGTGCACAGAAAATGAAAAGAAGCATAAAACTCATCCATTTAAAAAAAGATGTATTTTACTGAAATTTCTCCAGAAAGAAAAGAAAAAATTGGTTTTCCTCTGTTATATTTTTTTAAAATCTGCATGTGTGTTGATATAGATGTCTGTAAATAATGAAAATATTGTGATCCCTGTAAKTCACATCCAAGTACAATGGATCTTTCAATGCTGTGTCTAGACATAGGCACAATTTATTCCTTTCCATTTGTGTCATGCACAGGCTCTCCATGACTCTCCTCAGTCACCACTCTACAACATATCTTTTAGRGGGAAACTTGTTTTATACCAGACATATTGTGATTACCAAAAAAACCCACATGCCATCCTATTAAAAAGAAAATTATTTATTAAAAYTAGTCATTTTAAAATTACCAGCCTATTTGCCCAAAGATTGTTTGAGCTTAGAAAAGGAGCTGCCGTTTCTTCACCATTTCCAGTCCACTTTTTTCCACACACAAGACCATTTCATGGTTGAAATCCTGTCCAGCGAGGGGAAAAAGGATATTTAACAACAATGTCAGCTGTTACATTTCTAATTCAGTAATTCATGTACATTGACAACATGTGCAATGTCCCACAGAACAAAAAAGGAATGGGAAAATCTCACTGAAGGTGGTAAAGAGACTTTGGAGTTATTGAGGTTATAAAGAAACTTGTGTGAATTGTTTTTCTCAGTCTCTCATTGTTGAATATTTTTCTTTTTCAGTGCAAAAGACAATTCTAGTGGACTGGAAGAGACCACATAAGAGGACCAAGGGAAATATTTGTTGCAGAGATCTGTAGAACAGAGTGCAAGAGTGGGGAGCAAATGGACAGGTACGTGAGAAAGATGCAGCAATAAATTCTCCTGATTTATGACCCAAGTGCCCTGACCTTCTGATTTACATAAATAAATAAATAAATAACAAATAAACAGAACAACCAAAAAAAAAAAAAATGTGGAACAAGTGTTTAGGGAAACTGTTCAGGATTATTTTCTTTTCCCTGTTCCACATTATGTCTTCTAAAACACAGCCAACATTTTTCTGTTTTCTTTGACAGGTAAAGACAGTTCCTATCCCTTTTGACAAGAGCATATTTTCTCCCTTCCCCTTTTCCTTCTGCCCTGCAAAGGGGAGGTACAGGCCAGCTGTGAGAAAAACAACGTTCTGAAATTAGGAAAAAAAACCCTCAGCAATTCCCACGTCTTTCACAGTGAAAGGTGCCATGGAAATCCTGTAATTTACTTACTGCAACTTTAACAACAATTAATATTAACATTTAGATGCTGAATATTATCTGTTCTTCCAGCAAGCTGAACTTTAGCTATATTCCCTAGGAAAGTTGTTTTCTTTCCAACAGATGAATTTCATTCCTTTGAAAACCATCAGAGTGTTTTTAAGACACGAAGTGCAGACAGTTTTATGATGTATTCGTGCACAAAGCAAAGAGCCACAGGTGATCAGGGGGATCCCAGGTCTCAGCTCCTCACAGTGACCTGGCAGCACCACAGAAAGCCCTGAAAGAAAGGGCAGGGAGAAGGRCAAAGGGCTGGAGCTGGTGGTTTTCCAGGAAATGCCTGCTCTCCTGGGGTTTGCCATGGCCCTTCTCTGGCAGCCAGGACTGCCCAGAGCACAGCTACACAGGCACCTTGCTGCTTTCCTGGCAGCTCATGGGGTTTTGGGACWTATCCAGTGAGGCATATTGGGGGGAGGCTGCAGTGACCAGTTTATGGAAWGGAAAGAGCTTTCCATGATGGTGTATTAAAATGTGAACAGGTATGATAGAATAATAATAGCAATAACAACAACAAAAATAATAATAATTAATAATAATAATAAWMAAYAATAATAATAATAATAGTCTATTTCATGTGTAGTCAGTATTTCCTCCTGCTGCTGCAYGACTGCTGATCTGAAACGATGCCAAACCAGCACGGCCGTCCTTTGGATATAAAGACCTATCTTCAAAAACCAGAGAGAAATCCCTCTAAGACATGCAGTGCTTTAGAAAACTAAATTCTGCTCCCTGTAGTTATAGCTGAACCTTTCTAGTTGCTGTATTAGTTCTGTCAACCTCTTGACTTTAATAACTGCTCTTGTGCACCGAAAAGTAWGAGGAGACCATGCTAAGGCACTTTATTTGTTTTCCAATATTAAAAATTTCCCAAAGTCTGTAAGTGAAGAAAAKAATTGTTTACAGACAGATTCTGAACAGTGCAGTCTTTGTAAACAGCATCCAAAGAACTTTACAACACATTATTTGCTCAGCTAGAATGTTTTGGGTTTGCCCAGGGAAAATGCACTGATGGATGGAGCGAAATTTCCAGTATGTGGGACTAGGGTATGCACAAACGAGATTCAGGATTGGTACAAGGTATTTATAATGAGGTAATTAATTCTTATTGTCTTTAACTACAGCACTTCTAGATTGCTCTTGCAAAGAGCAGGAACTGAGTGATATTTGACCTGTTATTTTGTATGCCTTGAATAATTGTGGTCCTCRCCCACCATTGCATGAATCAAGGTTGGAACCTAGCTGTCATGCAGTGATTGTGATAATTTCCAGCATCTGTGTTTGTCTATTAAAATTTTGGTGTAAAATATATCAAAGAGCATTTMTATCAGCACTAATCAAAAGTTTCACTTATAATTTATGCTACTTTTCTATGAGGTGTATTTATTTCAAAGTCTTTAATTAATATCCATGCCATTAGGAATGATAAAGGTAATGGACATCAGTGTTATTTAAACTGTTGTATTTTCCTCCGCTGTGTCTCTGTGGGAATGTTGAGTGCCACACAAGAGCTATAATTGAGAAATCCCTTGCTCTCTGTGACTCTGATTGCTATTATGATTGGAATAATTTGCATTTTTATGAAGATACTATTCTGTCTTCAGGCACCCATGACTGTGCTTGATGTTTTGAAAAGACACATAGAAATTATTTGCTTTTAGTAGAATGGCTCTTTACTTGCAAGGAAAAACAAATTATTTGGTTCAAAGGAAAAAAAAAAAAAAAGGCTTACAAGTATCTGAAGAAGGAGCTGTTGGTAAACAAAATCTCCAGAAAATTACTCCTCCTCAAATGCCTGCAAAGACATTTTACTAAAATCTTGTCTGGCAAGCACATTAAGATGCTTTCAGTCTTACCAAGCAATAAAATCACTGGTAAGGTTTGAACCTTCCTGGAGGTCACTTCATCCCTCTGCTCTCCCTGTAAGGGCCTGATAAAGATCTCGTGGATTTTTTCACTTTGGGAGCCTGAGGCTCTGACCGTGTGGCCTCCACCTCTTTCAGGCACAGTTTAGACTCTGTAGATTCTGGGTTAATGAATTATTGGTGCCACACTGCAACTRTCATTCTCTGTTGTCAGGAACCCCACTTTTTTAAAAAAACAGACAGAAACCGTACAGSTGAGGCTTTGGTACCCCTTTCACCCCACTAAATTCACAGTTAGCAATATTTTGTTCTGCACTTAGGCTATGTGAGAAAAGAGTGATTAAACCTGAGAGTTTTATCATAGTCTGTGACTAAGTGCTAAAATAGAGCTCTCCATTACCCTCATGTGTGCACCTGCAGAGGAAAGGCAGGTGTCAGTGGAAATTRCACACCTATGACAAATGGTAAATGTTATTTACAGAATTTTCCAATTTCRTAATGGAGGGAATTTACCACCTCGGAGCCCGCAGAGTAACAGAGTCAAAACAGACCAGCTGGCACTTATCTGTTGTTTTTAAAATGGATAATAGAGACATAAAAATTCCCAGGTATTTTGTGTGATCTGAGATTTTTGTATAACACTAAAAATTTCTGTTGGGCCCTTCTCTTTCTTTTCATAGAAGAAAGAAACTAAGACCTCACCCACGTAGAAAGACCTCTTCTAATACTGACTGAACTTTCTTAATGTAACACATGTCCCAAGTGAATGTCTCAATATTGCTTTAACCAAGTTAACTTGTGAATTAAGTGAGTGGATTACAGAGAATTAGTTAATTTAACTGCAGGGCCCAAATGCAGTGCCCATTCCAAGCCTTAACTGCATTACCAAAACAGCCTGCATAGGTGGGAACTGGCAAYATTCACCAGATTTAGCTCTCTCACAGAGGAACCCCAAACCATGATTAATCAACATTAATGYATGAATTTAAGGCACAAAGCACTCTCAGCATTAAAGGCTCTAAGATAACTAATTTCTGAGCATCTATAACCAAGSACATTGGTTCATCCATAGTGAAGTCTTCAGTTTCATAATAGACTCAATGACACTTTTTTCCCCCCTCTAATTTTATTACAGCATTGTTCTTCATGCCCTGTATAATTAGAATTCTCTCATCATCTCCATTATGAACCTCTATTTTTGCTGGTTTATAATCTTGTCCATAATTTAGTCTGAAAGGGAGGCTGTGGTGCTGGATTTTGTCACAATCAGGGGTTCTTCTTGCGCTGACTAAAAATAAAAGCAAAGATTTTCAGAAGTGATTAATCAATTGCACCCTTCTGATTTAAACTGGCAAAAGGGTTATGAATCTCCAAGGGTGAGCAGAAGAATCTGTCTTTTCTGCAAAATAAGCCTCATTGGGCACCCATTTTAAAATTGTTGCTCTTGTCTAATGAACAGAGTAGGTTTGTTTCCTTTTTTTGAAACCCAGGAGTCAGCAGAAATACAGTATTTTGTGTCAGATGCTCACTGCAATATTCTGATGCAAAGGACTCTTCTTTTTCCAAGCAGAATTTCCCATCACTGTTTTTTTATCTTCGTATTTAAAAGCAAGCACAATGTCTGAGGGAAAATATATCAGAGGACAGGCATGGCAGTTAATTTAAATATGAAATACTGGTGTTTCATATTTCTTCTGCACACATAGATATACAGATTCAAGACTTCCTAAATGAATACTGACACAAACAGATAGAAATGTTATGAAGATGCAGTCTGGCTATTTTATGATTGTTTCTTGCACAACTCCTGATTTTGTAACGGTGTATTGCAAAGCCTTATAATGATTTGATAGAACTGCAATTGGACCTTGTAGGCCTGGTTTTTACAGCCTTCTTAGGTAATGAAATCTGAAACTATTATGCAAAGGACACGGTCTGCTGTCTCTCATGATCATGGCAAAGCTGTAAAATGTCCATTCTTTTGTAGACCATGACATTTTAAAATGCTTCTGGTTTTCTGTTGCTGTGTTTATCCTCCCATATCTCAATAACACTAAATGGTGCTGTTATTTTAAATCACAGCTCCAAGTCATCCCTTTTCAAAAGGGAATTGAGTTAGAACCAAGATAACAGTATCCCTATTCTTCAGMGAGATTGACAGGGTCAGTTCAACTTTACACCTTTTTAAACCCATTCAGTTGCTTTTCCATGCCTTGGCCTCAAATCAGACGTTTTGCTGGGCTGCAGTGGGTCACAGATTATCACTACAGCCATAACTATGTTTTGTGAAGGTAACAGAGGGGAAACAGTTGAGAATTTTGAGGAAAAGATGGAGAAATAAGAGGAAGGGAACCTGTCCTGTTCTCTAGTCCTGTCTGCATTTGAGAGGAGGACGTTCATACTCTTTTGGATGCCCTCACTGCACTGCCTGCTCCTGACATAATCTGCTTTGCTGCATGTCATGGAGTGTTGCAAAAAGGACAGATACACCAGGCCAGAACCAGAAGAAGAACCAGTTAAGGAGAGTCATATTTAGAATAGAACTTTATGCTGTTAATTCATCTGAGCACTTGAGGATGTGTCTGGGTCACCTAGTTCTGAGAGGTAGGTACGTATGTGTTCAACATTTGGCACACATCTTCCTGAATATGTGGGGCTTTTTCACAAAGTTTTTGAGCATTTATGGCTTAAGAGCTGCCTAAATGCTTTTTCGAGTTGGCACCGGGATGAGAAAGCAGTCATAGAGAAACTGAATTAAAATAAAATATCTTCCTTTTTGAAAGGGAGCCCTTGAGTTTTGTGCTGCCCCAGGGTGGGCACTGTCCATCCTACACTCTGACAGCAGGGAGAGGGTCACAGAGAGCTCACCTGAGCAGRGCAGCAGCAGGGCACTGTTCTTGTGCCTGGCAAAAGAAGGGAGGTTGGTTGGGAGAGATGGAGCAGCACCTACGAGGAGTTCAGGGTTGGGTACATTTGGTCACCTGCCCTTGGCTGATGCTCCAAAAGGATCCCAAACATTGCAGGCACTGATTGAAGTCTGTGGCTCTGGCAGACGAGAAAGTCTCCAGCACATTTTTAGCAGAAACATAAAAATGCTGACATCTTTTTTTCCTTTCTTGACTGCTCCATATATTACATTGCTAATAGATGCCTCCCTTGAATTTCAGACAGTAAAAATAATTACCACAATTCCTCTTTTGCCTCTCCCCCTTCCCTTCTGATGGTTTCTGAGTCTCTCTGAATGAAGGTTTGGCTGCATAGCCAGACSTGCATAAATCACGTCAGGCCCTGTGTCTGAGTGTGGAAGAGCAGCACATGCAGGTCTCCTATGCACAAGAGAGGATTAAGAACAGATTAAGCACATTGATTCTGCCATTCCCCCAGTGTGTGCTTCATCTAACTATTCCACTGTACAATTGGCACCTTTGTGATTAAAGCCTGTGTAACAGATTAACATATTGTAGGCAGATAAAAAGAAAGCAGCCATTAAAATTAGTTTGAGTTACCTTTCTTGCTTACAAAGAAAACCAAAAAAA
>NW_026623400.1:1441350-1496857 GCF_030028575.1 Malurus melanocephalus
AAAAAACCCCAAAACAAAACAAAATAACCACAAAAAAAAAGCCCAAAACTCTCCTCCAAACTAGATCTTTTATCTTGAATTCTAGAAGCAATCAGAAGTATTTCTGAATATCATGTCTTCCCAAACAAGGAAAGAACGCCGTAAGAAGCTCAAAGAAGACAAAAAGAGAAAGGGGGATTATTCCTTCTGGGACTGAAAACTCAAATTTGGTGATCAAAGGCAGGTCTTCCAATGTTTTTATTCAGTAAGATTTTCAGTCTGTGGGAGTAGAGGGAGCTCAGTATCCCACAGGATGTTCGAAATCGGTCAGGATTAGCCCTCTGGGTCTAGAAGAGTGATTGCATTTCCTATTATTGTAGCAAGATGGTCTAGAATTACARAATTTGAATTTTCTTTGTTGCCACTCCTACGTTGAGCAGACAATGCTAATATTTCCCTTACATGTAYATCACCAGCTTGAAAATTTGTCCTTGGGTAGTGAGCTGGCCTAAATTCCAGATCCTAACAATACTGTGGATAATGGTAAAATTAAATTTTCATTTTACTGCTTCTCCTCCAATATAATCCTGACATTAWCAGCAGCATGCCTCTGTGGCAGGAAGGTTAAATGGAGCATTCTGGCTCCATTTGTAAGAATGCAGCGAGGTGAATGAAGTAAGGGTTTATTTTCCACTGTTCAGCACTTGGGAGCCTGCACCTCACAGATCACAGAATCACAGAATCAACCACAGAATCACAGAATCAACCACAGAATCACAGAATCATTAGGGTTGGAAGAGACCTTCAAGATCTTCAAGTCCATGCCCTAGTACCCCAACTAAACCATGGCACCAAGCCCCACATCCAATCTYTTTTTAAACACATCCAGGAATGGTGACTCCACCGCCTCCCTGGGCAGCCCATTCCAATRCTTTATCACTCTTTCTGTAAATAACTTCTTTCAAATATCCAACCTACACTTCCCTTGGCACAGGTTGAGATTGTGTCCTCTTGCTCTGCCAATCTGACAGGGATTGGGGCATCCCAGCCCAAGGAATTGGTAACCAAATGGAACAAGTCCAGAAAGGGCCACTGCACGACCTGGGGCAGGCAGCAGGAAATGAGCCAGGACAGTCTGGAATGGCTGGGCTGGTTCAGCTCAGAATTATCTGCCTCTGCCTAATGCTGGCAGAGCAGCTGGAGCCAGGCTRGGAGAGAACAGGGAAGGGCAGCCCCAGGCTGGGGAATTCTCATGGAGAAGGGGAATTCATCTCCTGGAGAGGCTCTGCAATCCCTCCCAGGTCAATCTCAGGTGTCACCAGCTCAGGATCATCAGCAGGAATCCAACTTCAGGTTCCTTTGTTTAGAGTGGTCAGAGGATATGACCACCAAAGATCATTTCCCACCTAGTGTGTGAAACTTTTGTTCTCATTTACGCTATCAGTCAACACAAAATTCTGGCCATTTAATTGGTGAAATATTAAAGGAAGAAAGTCTTCATACTGAAGTCTAGGATTTTTCCCTGTTATTTCTCTCCATTTTTTCCTACCTCAACCCTGACTCCACAGTCTCTCTACAAAACACTGAAAACACAAAGGACAATGAATCAACTATTAACAGCAGAATTAATTATTGGGGTTTTCAGGAAAAATATTACAGATTGCTTTTGTATTTCAAATTGAGTTATTAGGGTTTAAATTTAAGGTCACATGATCTTTATATGTTGGTTGAGAGGTTGTTTGTTTTTTGGTTTTTTTGTTTTTTTTTTTCCTTTGGCTTGTTTATTATTCTGCCAAATGCTATCTTCTGACATTCAAGGAAGGTACTAGGGAAATTACAGTTCCATCATTTCTGTTGTTTGATACCTCTTCATCTTCAATGCCATTTTTCTTTGCTTCATGTGCCAGCTATTATATACACTCATAAAGGAACTGTAAATTCTGTCTGTGGAAACCCCTTTCCAGACAAATATTCTATCCAGGTGCTAYAGGAATTTATTATTCAGTGCAAAGTATTAAAAACAGAAAGTTGCTTTATTGCTTTGACAGTCTTGTATTTGAAGTTGTTAATASCCAGAAAAAAAAATGCAACAGAGATTTAAAATGGACTTATGTGGTACAAACTAAATTCTGAACCTGACCAGATGGGATATTTGGGAGGTAACCATTTTAAATCCCGTTTCCCTGCTGTTTTAAGAGCTTAATGGACTGGGGAAGATAGCTAAACTGATTGACATATGCCATTAGAGAATATATCCAYATCCTCCTCTATTCCATCAATCTTACACATTTAGCAATGGTAATTCAGCTTTTAATTGTGATACCTAGAAGACTGTAGCAAAATACTTTAGTGGGTGTTGTGTAAATGAAAAAGAAAAGAAAATAAAATTATGAAGGTTGTTGTAAGCACTATGGACATTGTGTAAGCTTTAGTCACCTCCCCAAAACCAGGAAAACAGCAGTGAATTGGAACAGCTACTTTTTAGTCTGTTTTTTGGTATTTTATTTTTATTTTTACAGATAAGGAAGTTCTAGGATTAAATAAAAATGAACCTTGTCTCTCCAACTGAACTGAGACTCAGAATAACAATAAAAAGCCCATATGAATTCATTAGGAAGGAGGCTGAGTAAAATTTCCTGACAAAATCGACRTTCTTCACCTTGTATCTTTTTAACACATTCAATGAACAGTTGCAACTRAAAGATAAGCTTAGGTTTATCCCAAAATGTGTTTTTAATTGTTGTCCTCCTCTTGGTGCTCCCTTTTGTGTTGTCTCCTTACTGTGTTGTTCACATAAACAAGAACTAAAAAATGGAGACACCCACATTCTCAAGCTGTATTGTGCCAAAGGATGCTCTTTCTTCCTGAAAAAAAAAAAAAAATACACATTTATACAGCATTTGGATAGTTTTTCTTCACCTTAGCTCCTAAAACCTGTGTGCTCTTCATTAATCTGACCCTTAGTGAAGTGACTAAGGAGAGGAGAGGGGTGACGATGAGGGCTAGGAGGAAATAGCAGGAAATGTAGCTAAGGACTGCAGCTGTGTGTGAAGMCTCCAGGTCCTTTCATGTTTTATTATATTGAAGAAATATTCAATCCCTCTATTAAAACTCTTACATGCACCACAGCACTGAAAKGGTTGTGGTACTTTGAAGTTTGACTTAATTGTAATATGATTACAATTTTCTTCCAAGCAAATACTAGCATTAATAGCTAAAACTACCATCAAGAGAAAGATCTAGAAGATGCTCTGAGACATGGKTTTTGTTTCTCTTTTAGTCCTTCTTAAGAAAATATTCTGGTCCCCCYCAAATTACAGGCTTCAGAGAGTAAAATTGCTTAATTTCTTGATGGCTAATCTTTTTCCTTATTATAACATAATAAGGCTTTATTGATAAACTACCATATCTTGTATGTATGGTAAGAGCAGAAAAGGAGCCTCGTGTGCCCTTGTGTGGATTCTGCAGCCCACCCAATCAAGACATCATTGTTTGCACGTTCTTTCATATAAAATCTCATCTTACAGCTCTAATTTAAATGACCAACACTTAAAAAACACTAAAGGAGAAATTCAAATTATGCTGATTAAGCTGATTATACTGCTTATTATATTGTTTTGACAATTTTATTTTTTTTTTAAATGTAAAGAGTGCTGTGGGGAGCAGGGAGGATGCTGCTGGCTGGACACAGCCCCTGGAGCAGAGCTCTGCGGGATGCTGAGGGAGAGCTGAGCCACCTCCACAGCACAGAAAAAAAAACTCTGACTCAGCCCCATCCCCTTCCTTGCTACTTTTAGCTTAGGGGAAGAGTGTAAATTARTTCCTCTTATTGTCCTTCCTGGAGCTGATTTTTGTCTCTTTTGGAAAGCAGTCTGGGCTGGCAGTTTATTGCTGCCATAAACAAGTGCTTCTCAGCTGACAAAAAGTACTCCTTCACTGAAGACAGGGTAAGCCTGTTTCTAATGTAAGTTTCCTTGAAAAGTAATTTTTTTAAAGGACTCTTATTTAATTTCCCTTGGCTGTTTTACTAATAATGCTATTTGATTGAGTAAATACACTCCTTCAAATTTTTCATTGAAACAGAAGAAACTTTCCCTCCACAGCGTGTATTTAATAACTGTTCTGCCCCCTTAAGATGTCATTTAGTGTCATTTACAGTCTGCTGCTCAAATCCCCTGGAAATAGTAAAGCAGGGCTTGGATATTTACTTTTCACTGGTTTTAAATAAAGCCTTGTTTAATCCCTRAGTGAAAGGCTTGGCCTTCTCCTTGAGAAAAAGGAGCTGATAATAAGTGTGAATGTGTAACTTTGGTGTCACTCAAACAGATCTTCACTGCTCGCCTTGGCACTGTCACTGTTTCTCTTGCTGTAGGTGTGTAACGGGTGTGGAAAAACATTTGCCAGTCAACCAGACTGCTTCATGATTTGACTGCAAGGAGTCTAAACCAAAGATATTTCATTTTTATGGCAACAGCAGCTTTTTAATGTGTGTGTGTGTGTGTGTGTGTGTGTGTGTTTTGAGCTGAGTCTCGCACCCTGCGAAGATCAGAATGCAGCCAGTGGCCCAGATCAATTAAACTCGTTTTATTTGGGAGAGGTGTCACTGTGCCTCTCCTGTCACAGTCTAAGAGAGCAGCTGGCAACCTTTCAGCGACATAAAGAGAACTTTTGGAACCCACATAAACTCCTAACACCTTTGATTTAAAGGAACCATGTTATAAAATAGAATAGAGTGCACATGGTTTCATAATATTTTCCCTCTGATTCCTGCTACTCCAAAACAATTCCATCTGCAAATACATTTTGATAACTAACAAGTTTTCATATTACCTCAAGCAGAGGGGAACCAGCATTTTTTATGACCTTGGACTTGCTTTTTGGCACTTACATTACTGAGAAAATGCTCATTAGAACTCCAGTCAACTCATCCCACTCTTCCCCAGCCTAAAGTCATTAAACTTTAACACAGAGGCACATTTCCCAGAAACAGTATTATGACCAAATACCTAATTTAAAGTGAAAATAGAAGAGCTGGGATTCAAAAATTCACGTTAAAGGAACCTCAGCATGAAACGATAACCAATAAGAAAAGTAATTTACTAAAATTATCCAAGACCCTGAATGGCATTCATGTTCAGTGGCTGATTTTAAAAGTACCAAAATTCTCACAGAAAGGCAAACATAGACACAATGCAAAATAACCATGTCCCATGGAGACTGAGTAAAAGCAGGAGGATTTGTTTGTGTGTGTGGGCCCAAAATCATCATTTAGGGACAGCTCCAGCTGGCTTCAAAGTGTTTCACATCCAAGCAGTGGAAGGCATGCCTATATTTATTATATTATTTATTTTTATATAGCTGTGTCCTGGAGTGCTCTACAGAGTGGCTATGAAGAGTAAATTGACAGAGTTAAAAAAACTAATACGAGAGGGACAAAGAGAATTAGGAACTGTAGAGAGGGGAGAAGGCAAGGATAAGTTTAGGAATGGGATAGAGTCAATGAGGTGGAGAGAAAGGGGGAGGCTGCTTTCAGTCAGTACATGTCAAGAAAGAATGAACTAGCATCAGTAGGAGATTTTATGTRGCAAAGCAGAAAAAATGATGCAAAAAATACTGAATAAAATGGAGACWGACCATGGAAGAAACAGGAGAATCAGCTCAGAGGATTTTGGAAACAAAAGGTTAGAACTGAGTGGGGTCTGGTATTTCTCTGAAGCTTTCCCTCAAAAGAGCTGCTCTTTAGAAGCACCTTCTTTAAACAGACCAAGGCCACATCCTCAACTAATTTTCACATCTTCTCATGTGTAATTTCCAGTGAAACTCGTGGAATTCTATGCTTACAAAATGCCAAAAACAGATCTGAAGCCTCTATGATGCTGCTAGAAATATTTTGAATTCGTAAAACTGAGACTGCAATTATCTGTTCACTTGTTTCTCAAGGAAAAGGACACAAAGCATCTAAAAMCAGGATTGCTATTCTCAAAGAAATGAGTACAAAAGGCAAAAGTAAAGCAATCTCTCTTGAGCAATTCTTTCATTGATTRTGTTCGTTCCTGAAGCCTCCATAGCCTGTCCATTTCTGTAATCATTTTTATATGCAAATTGCATGGAGTGGAAATCACAAAGCCCATGCTGCCAAGCAAGTTATTCAGGGCCAAACAAATTGCAAATTCTTCCCAAGCCTGTCTTGGAAGGACCTTTATGTTTGCAGTTTAGGAGGGAGGCTGGAGCCCTGTGTCTGGAGGGTGAGGAGCACTGTGCTGCTTCTGTCACTCTCACAAACTTGCCAGCAAACTGTCGGGTCACTTCAGGGTTTACATCAGCCTCATTTGCCTCAAAATAAAATATGGATCTTGCTAACCCAGCCAGCTCCTCCCATCAGTGCAAACATAACCTTTAGACCCACGGATTAACTGTGTGGCAACACGCTTTGCAATTTTCTTCTGAGCGTTGTAATTAAAAAGATTCAGCACTTGTTTAATCTGACATAACACATTCRGCAAAGTACAACACTATAGGCACATCTGTGTATTTGCATAGTAAAAAAAGGCTAAAAATACTTGTATAAAAGACAAAAGGTAGCTTTTGAATACGTGACCCAGTCCCAGCTCCAATTATACGTTTCAGCACAGGGTATTATGATCTTGTTTTCAGCTCCATGTGTGTGACTACCTAATTACAAAGCAAGGCTTTTAAACAAATGGCCTGATTCTAGCACTCACAGAGGGCTGTGTGAGGATTACCACTGCTGAACAGAATGGAACTGAGCTGGTGCAAAAGCTTCTTGGAATAAGAATCTTGCTCAAATTTTATGTTTTCTGTTTCTCTCTTTCTGGAAGAAAAATATGGTAAAATCCAGGCTGGCAATCTCAAATTGGCTTTTGTGATTATACCATTAATTTAAAGGTTGAAATATAATTCTTGACTGCAAGGAGCAAATGATGACAGTGTAGTCAGGTCTCTCAGTCTGTTCCATGGAATCAGAGTGTCTAAARAATATTTGTTTCAGTATAAACAGGATGATACCATAAATTTGCACAATCAGATGTGTACAGAACTGTTTGATTAAGTTSATAAGATGTGTGGTAAATGATTTATTAGTTTAAAAGATGCAAAACAATTCTATTACTCTGTCTGTGTCTGGTTACCCAGACTTCTGAATGCCAATTTTTCATCTCACAACCTCTGATCTAAGGAATAGTTGTGCCTATTGTAATGTATTCTTGAGATGGACATCTAATTGTCTGACCCAAGAGAGGACCAAAGCACAGCTATAAATGCAAATCATCCTTTTTCCTGAGAACTTGATAAAAAAAAAGCACATTGCAAATATTTAAATAAAGAGTTTTGGGTTTATTTTTCCCATGTGTTTTATCTTTCCACTTTCATCTGTAAGGTATCCWCTCCTGACTGCTGCATATCTGAAGTTCCTCTATTATTTATGAATATCAGTGAGTCGAGAGCRTCTCTCAGGAGGGAGGGAGAGAATCAATAGCCCAACATTTGAAGTGCATCTTTCACGTTGGAGATTAGAGCTGCTGACTCACAGCAGGTGAAGCACATGGTAATGTCTGTCAGCCCGGAGAGTTTTTTATTACCTGAGCCCTCATGAGAGCGTGGGAGGGAGCATCATGCACCAGAGCCACCCACGACACGCAGCCAGCCTTCAGACCACGATTTTCCCTTTATGAGAACTGAAACCTGGATGCCTCATGTGATCCCAGGGCTGTGCCAGCTCTGCTGCGAGAATTTCGTGGAAAGCAGAAATCTGAAAACTCTCCCCAGGGATGCCTGGATCATTCCAGTTTAYCTGTGTGTCATTCCTGAAGCATCACTGGGCCTTATTCTTCAGATTGTCACCTTAAATTGTCAGTCTTAAAGATCCATTTAAACATGATACTTGGAGATTTCAAGATAAAAAGCATGGGCCTACTGTTAGGTCTGTGAAGTCAGCATGAATCCTTCCATCAATGCCAACGGACCTCAGATCACGACTTAAAAATTTATTCCCACTTAATTTCTCTTTTTATTAAAGGGCTTTTATAACCAAAACGCTTTGGCTTGTGGTTGATTTTAAGTGTATGAGTTTTTAACCTCTTGCAGTGGAGCTCGTTGTGCTTGGTAGAGCATTCACCCCTTTCTGTTCCGTGTTTTGGGGAGCTCCTGGAGCAGAGTTTGAAGGAGAAGGTTTGAAGCAGCTCCCTGGGTMCAAGCACACATTTGTGCATCCACTAACAGACTTAGAGATCAAGCACTGCTTCTTGAGCTTCTTATGAATTTTTGCAGTACCAGGATTATGAAAGTGTTGACTCTTGAGATTATTGGCAGGAAAGGGAGATAAAGTTCAAAAATCATTTTAAGAGATTTAAATAGAAGTGTCCGTAGAGGAGTATATTATTTATCATGAAAAAGAAGTAAAAACAGGTTTCATTTTAAATAAGAAGTAAAGTTATAATGGGTATTCTTTGCAGTAGGGCTTATTCTTAATAACTGAAAAGAAAATTACATTCTGATGATTTAGCTTTCTTTCCCCCCTGATGACTGTGATCAATGAAGCTGCTTTTTAAATAAAATATGCTTAATAAAAGCTTCTTGTCAAGAATGAATTGATGTTAATGGCTTTGGTGTCATTGTTTTTTTAGATGATCAAAACTTTCTGACAGAGGAAAAATGTTTACAAGGTTTCAGTAGGAAGTCAGGTATGAGGTTTTTCCAAGTCTAGACACATTTTAATGATGAATATATAATGAAACAAGTTGTGATTATAGGCTGTTCCTTAATGGCAGTTCCACATTAAAAATGAACATTTAGATTTGTTTAGTTAATCCAGTGCTTTAATAGAGTATATATTAGTGAAGACAAGTGAAATTAAAGTTTCCACACTGAAAGTGGTACATATCATTATTACATTGCCAATATCTCTAATTAAAATTAGGGATTATTTAGCAGTCACTGGGAAAGAAGTAAATTCTTATCTCTGCATGGTAAATCTCATGATACCTCTCCAACAGACACTGAAATTAATGCAAGCATTTGTAATGTATCCAGAGAAATCAGAGGCAGAGCTCTTAACAGCTACCAGAAATACATCCAGAACATATTTCTGGATATTCTAACAAGAATAGAACAATGCTTTCCTGGTTTATAYCCATAGTTAAAACACGTAAGCAAGATGTATGGAGCCAATTTTCCCAAAAATGTCAGTCACAGTTCAGCAAAAAATTGTTTTCTGATTTAAATAGATGTGCTCATGCAATACCAGAGGGCATTCTTTACACTGAGTGCCCATGGAATTGTCAAATGTTTTGAGTAACTTCTTTGACCATAAATCCTCTGTCACTGCTCTTAACTGTGTGCAGTTGTACCTCAAGCTAATAGCACTTTTGTCCACAAATGGACTGAATGAAAAATATATTAAAGGGCATTATAAAGTCCAACTTTTAATTTAGTTTCTTTGGATGACTCATGATAATTTGAAGTCTTTAAATCACAAGTAGATAGCGTTCTAAAAGACATTAGAGCTCGACAATTATGAGCACAAAGTGAGAACTCCTGGGTGATGTTCTTTGGCCTATGGGAGGCACGAAGTTGGAGTGGATGATGGTAATTGCTCCTTTAGCTGTCACATCCATGAATCTAAAATACCTTTTCCACAATCCTGAGGGGAAGGAAGAATAGATGGTCATCAAGGAACAGTGGTTTCTGTTAATGCAGCCTTCTAGCTACCATTTCTGACGGCAGCTCTCTGTACAGAGATCACCATTCTGCTCTTTTCCATCAAGCACAGAAGTGATTAAAAACTTCTAGAAACCCTTGTATAAGGTGATATCCAAGATATTGACTTTAGCTAAATGATAGTTAGGGTAAGTTACACCCCAATAGCACTCAATCTCTTCATTTTACAACTCATCCTAAAAGCCATTTTGATAAAGGAAGTAGGTTTTATGGCACTGGTGATTTATTCAAAGGAGCTCATTCTCAGTCCCTTGGGGCTCTCTTCAAGCATATTTCCCTAACCAATTTCATGTTTCATGTTTTTCATTCCATTTCAAATCTTTCTCTCTCTTTACATCTCTTATCAGGAGAGGATCAAATTTTCTCACCCTGAAACAAGCTTGTYCTACCCTTTGGAGCAATCATGGGAGACAGAGATGCCTCATTTAGATATTCTTATAGGTAATCAGGAAGGTAATTGCCAGATCAGCTGCCACTGCAGATTTCTCTTCAAATGCAATCTTACTTCAAAAAGGATGTGACTCCCTGACCTGTGCAAAATTAATAATGTCCAAAATCCACTTAGAAACTCTTCAGTCTTCGTGTAGAGGTTTCTCAGATWTCAGCCTTTCTAGAAAAACAGGTAATTTTCAATTTATTTCCTCCCACTCATTCTTAAATATTTGGAGCTGCATATGAAAGCATCCTCAAGTCATCCCATTTCAGTCCTATCTGAATTTCTCCTTCTGGTTTCTGCACTGCAGTGCTCTTCTCAACCTTCACTTCTTGAATTCCTCACTTTACTAGGGCTCAGTATCCCCCAAAAATGTGCCATTAAAAAGCATAATTAATTTAGGTGATGGAGGTGTGGCTGTGTGTGCAACTTCATTGCAGCCACATGAAGTTCTAGACAGCATCCCTGCTCTAGAGCTTCAGAATTCTAGACAGAGTTCCCTACTGCCAGCGAATTCATCTTTTATGAAGCATGAACACAGTAATGGGGTGTGTAGCCACATTTCTAACTCTTGCTTGTGTGTATAACTTTCATTTAAGGATACTTAGTTTTTGGTTCTGAATGCATCTATTGTGGTTTAATTTCTTCCTTTCACTTTCTATATCCCTTACTCAAAATATTCCACAGGAAATGTTGTATAACACCCCATTTCTCTCTGCTCCATTGAAAACTCCCTTCCTCCCAGCACCCCACAATAAATCCTTTAAGCAGGAATCCCTTTTCATTTTCCTGGGGTTCTGGAGAGTTCCATTAGTGAAACTGAGTGGATTTCAGGCCRGGATAAGCATGGTGCTCAGGGTGTTGTGGTGTGGCCCATGCAGGTTTTCTCCATTCCCCCTGATCAGCTCCCTGGGCTTTCCCCACCTGTGCTCTGCTCCTGCACCTGCACAATGCCTTTGTGTTTAACACCATTAAAGCCTGTAGCTGGATAACCCAACATTAAATTAATTTAATTGAGTGTTCCAGGCAAAGCTGGGGGGGAGGATGGAGGTGTGGGATGTGGCATTAGCAATGATAATGACGGAGGAAGCAGGGGAAGGGTTTATTGTGTAGGTGGGAAGCAGTTTTGATGGGTTTTTTTCTCATCCTGTAACAACAGGAACTGAGGCAACTGCCAAGAGRCACCTAAAATGTCCCTGTCTGGCAGCCCGAGCAGAAAGACAAGAGCTTCACAGCTTGATTCCTTGCTTTTGGCAGCTCAAAAATGATAAATGAAACACAAGTGCTCTGGAAAACAGCAAAGGCATAATTAGGCATCATTTATCCATGGCAGACAGGGGAGGTATGTACTTGTAGGCTTGCAGTACTTTCCACACTGCATTTCTTTATTAACCCTTTGYTCCTACCAGAAAGTTTAAATTGCTTTTATTCTGTTTGGGTACCACAGTGAGGAGATAGTTTTATTTTGTAAGTGACTCAAGTGGGT
Source organism: Malurus melanocephalus (assembly GCF_030028575.1). NCBI lineage: Eukaryota > Metazoa > Chordata > Aves > Passeriformes > Maluridae > Malurus > Malurus melanocephalus. The sequence continues at coordinate 1,452,984 of NW_026623400.1, forward strand.
TTGAATAACTGCTCAGTTAATAGTTTGGAAACATGCTGGCAGGTTTTGAATTGTTTATTGTTTTTCTCTTCCAGTGATGCACAAATAGCTTGAACTCTTTGAGGGAAGTATGATGAACTCATCATCTGTGGAAGCAAAATGCCAGAGATTCAGTCCTTGCCTTGCTCCTTCAGCTGAGGAGATAAGAAAAATCTATTTTACCAGGAAAAATCTATTTTTCTTCTGGAATATTAGTGGGATTAACACTCTGTTATGTGCTATGACTTGTGGTATTTAACATGCCTAAAGACTTACACATACAAAAAATATAATTCGTTGATGTGCAAAATTGCAAAAAAGTCTACATAACCACAGGAAAAAACAAAACAAACAAACAAAAAAAAACCTTAGAACTTCTTATTTGCAATCTAAATATAGATTTGAGAATGGCTTTTTTTCCTTAGCCACTTTGTTATCCTAGATATTCGGGAAGAAAAAAAGAGCAGCATAGCTGCACCTTCTTCTGACCTCCCAGCAGTGAAATGGCAGTCTCCCAACARCTGTCAATTTGCAAACAAAGGTGAACAAGCAGATCTTCAGCWGCCAGGCAGCTGATTTCAGGGTGCTAAGCAAGCTTGGAGAGATGCAGGAGAGTCACACTGTCTGTGAGACAGCCTCTTTGGGAAATGGTGGCTGGCAGCAGAACTGCAGAGAGCAAAAAGTTGCTCTGAGATTTACACCTGCTTTTGAGGGGGCTGCATCTCCTGCAGCATTCCCKGTGAGAAATGTATTAAACAGTAAACTTGTAAGGGCTACCTAGGGCAGAGAAATCAACATCTCTCCGAGGACACTCTGTAGGATGGGAACCTGGCTTATATCTTATTTCTGACCATTTTCCAGGATTTTGCTCTCAGTATTATCCAGTTTCAGACTAGAGTGACTTTTTTGAATATCACTCAAGCTGTATTCCAAATGTAGGGGTTTGGGGAAGAATGGATGTGCACACGAGGATCAGTGGGCCCACATTCACAGCCCTTTCTCACAAAACAAAAAAAAGCTGGAAAGCTTCTCTTGATTGTGCATCCAAAGCTGGAAAGATTTTCTCAACTGTGCATCAAAAGCTGGAAAACTTTTCTTGATAGTGCATCAATAGTGACAAAGTCATGAACATTGCGATAAAAATTCCAGGATCTCTTGATCTCATGTAAAATCTCTTCAGGGATTCAAAAGCTGTTTTTCAATTTTTTTTTTTTTTTCTCCTTAGGATGTGTCCTCACTTTTCTCACTTATGCAAAAAGAACAGTGCCCATGGCACTGACACACACTTGCAGTAAATTACTATTGATTTTATCAAATCACTCAGCTGCATTTCAGTGCCCAAGCAACTATGGGGTCATTTATTGCTTCCTGTCGTGTGCTCTGCATCGATGAGCATTGTGTGTTCCAAATGGTGTTATTTGCATTGTTGAAGAAAATTACTCTGGATCCTGAAAATATATTCAGTTTGTTAATTGGTAAAATGCATTCATTGTTGGCAATTGGTTCATTCCTCTCTCCACACCCCAAAATCAGAATTTACTGATAGGCTGTTTGAATGAGGAGGGAGGGGGAAAATAGTCGCAACAATAATAGATATGTTTCACTATAAAAAAGAAAACAAAACTTTTAAAATATAATGGAATAACTTAGTTTATTCACTCATCTCTGGTATATGTCTCTGAACYGACAGCATATTCTATTTCTTAGTTTATAGCCTGATCTAAAGTTATTTTTCAGTTTTTCTCTTTGTTCAATATAAAGAMTGCTCTGTGTGTGGGTTCAATATAGTACTTGGGTTGCACTTATGCACTTAGGAGTGATTTAATTCCAATAATCTGAAATGACAAGTACTGTATGGTTTTCTCTTGGCATTAATAGGATTAAATCAGAAATGAGATATATACTGACAGAGAGGCAGGAATTAAGGATCATAAAAATAACATTTGAAATGGTTCTTAAATTGATAGAAAGCTCAGGAAAAAAAAAAAAAGCAAGGAAAAACATTGAAGCAGTGGGAACAAAGGAAAGGTACTGTTCATTAAAAGAACTAAGGGTAGGAACAGGTGAAATAAAAGTGAAAATGGACAGTTTTATGACATCTGTTAATAGAGGAGAGAAATGCCCTAAAGACTAGAAAGAGGCCACAGCAGTTCTAATATGCAAGAAAGAGAAATAGCAATCACAAGAGAAAGTTAGTTATCCATTAATTTAACTTTAATTTTGGAATAAACTCAGTAACTCTCTTAAAGATCAAACATGGGAACCACCAAGAAAAGCACAGAAGAAATGCACTTCACATTTCCTTCTCTGTCTCCTCACTATTTCAGATTTTCAGCAAAAACCTTCAATAAAATCATTAAAAATTAAAATATTTTCCAATTCCTAAGTAGCAGGGAAAATTGTATAGAATTAAGGAGGAGAATCTATAACTGAGAGCAATACCTAGGTGAAAAATTTGTGTTGTGAATAAAGAATCAATGTTATTTCACTGAGGAAAGAAAACTGAAGGCCAAAGAGAACCAGTTTCTTCTAAATATGAAAGGACTCCATGTGCCTGAATACCAAATTTATGTAAAGAACTGTCCTTTGCATTTATACTCATGAACTGAAAGCAGGACATCCAGGTGGGCAGAGTCCACAAGAGCAAATTAAGAGTGGGTAAATAAGAGAATGTACACTTACGTACAGGAAAAAATGAATAAATTCCTCATCCAACATGATGGGTTCTTAGGAAACAATGAATTCTTCTGGTAGGAGGGATCATAGGTAGGGTAAAGACATGAGGTTCAGTAGAGAAAAATGCCAGCCGCTCACCTTGGAGGGAAAGGATGAGGTTGGACACAGAACAGTTAAGGTTGTAACATAGGAAAATTGCTTTTCAAGGACTGGTGTTTGTACAAATTTGGCATCTTTGGAGATAAGACAGTAAATGTTACTGCATCCTGTGACTGCTTTACAGGTTCAGAGGCATTCAGTGTGTGTTTCCTCTCTACCATTTCCACACAGGCAGCTGAATAAATCTCATTCACCAGTATAAAAAGGAGGAAAAAAGGTCAGGGGATAAAAGTTTGAAACCAAGTTATGACATTGTGCAGGTTTTTACTCTGTTTTAAAAGAAGTTCTATTTTTTAAGMAATGTTATGGAGAACATGGTCTCAGTGATTTACGTTTTGCATAATTATTTTACTTTACAGACCATAGCTAAGACTTCAGTTTAYACATGGTCAGACAGAAGGGAGTTGATTGCCAGTTATAATTTTTCAGCAAGCTGTAATCCTTATTAAATGTTCATTCTAATATAAATTCCACTTAAAGAAAGAAAAATGCTCCTAAGAATTCCTTAAGGAAATAGAAATATTTTCTGTGTGTTTTTTATTAATCCCATGGAATTTTATTTTTTCTGCTATATGTTTTTATTATCTATTTCAAGAAAATACTTGCCAAAATTTAGTTATTTAAGTAATAATTGTATCAAAATCTTTTGCACAGTTAGTCCTTTTGTCTTTCTGCTAGATTAATATTACACCATGTGAAAATTCTAAAATAAACTTTTCCATGCAGTATATTTTGGAAACATAGATAATACTTTTTGTTCTCCCAAGAAAGATCTGTCTAAATCAGTGGAGATGGAATGAGCTTATGCAGCAGCAGCATTATTCCTTCATTCACRCAGAGACTCTACAGAGGGCTGCAGGATGAAAGAGATGTAAAAGACGTACAGACAGATGCAGATTAAATTTGGAACATGATCGATTGATCTTTTGTGTTAGAACATTTTAATAATATCCTGTCCTTTAGTTCAGATGTAGCATCTGACAGCAGACATGATGCAAATCCCTTGTAATGAGAGGAAAACGCTTCAGCTGTGTTGTTTGCTGTGAATTATTGCACCCTGTTTGTTGAACCTTACCTCTTCCTAGTTCAGCAAATTCATAGTCCAGCTGCTAAATATACACAGTTAAAGTTTAGTTAGGCTCAAAAGTAGTTCTGAATCATTTTGAAAGTGACATTGTTTCATCTCTCAGTTATTCTAGGCCTGTTCCAACAGCAAATGAGAAAAAACTCATATGGATATTGAAGGGTTTCTACCTCAAAATTCCCTCAGTACCCACAGCTCTCAGCCAGGTCAATTTTCTGGTGGTGTAGAAAGATAAAAGATCAATTAAGAGACTGGACTCTCCACTGGCTTGGCTTGGAGGACATTTCAAGGCCTGTGTCAGTCACTTATGCAGATGTGTCCATTGCTGTAATAAAATCATAATCGCCCTTTGTTTGCTTAATGGTTGCCCCAAACATTAATCTTTCTATTAACAAYATTAATTCCCTCAGGAGAGATGGTGCTGAATAAGAAATCCAAACTCCATGCTGGCAGTGATAGAAGTTGATTATTCCTTGCTGTGGTTGTGCAGTGGCTGCTGTGAGCCCTTCCCAGTGTCAAAGAGTCACCTCAGCCACGGGGCAGGACAGGACCTGGCACTGCACATTTACAAWCCTGACATATTTCATACCCATGGAAGGGTCTGCATCTCCTGATTATTCACATTAAGTGGGTTATGACCTTTAAGCTGACAGGCAAAAGATGTTTTTGCTGCTGAACTCAAGAAGGGGCTTGGTAAGAATGACAGAACCCACAATCCCCCCCCCCAAAAAAATCAGGATGAAAGGTAAATGTTCAAAGTTAGGTGCCAAGTGAACAATGGAGACCATTTATGTGTTTAAGGAACTTAAATAAGATGCTTAGAACCCCAAAATGCTAAGGTTTCTCAGATTTGATTGGAACATCTGAAAATTATAGGTTCCCGGAATTTGTTTTAAAAAAAACCCCTCTTCTTTTAGAACCCTTTATATATGGTTATATTAAATTCCTTTMTATATGAAGTGCATAAAAATCATTTTAGCCACCTGAGTTTGAACATTTCAATCAAAATATAATTAAAAATCATTCTACTTGCCCACTTTCTGCTGAAGGGCTTTATTTTTGATGAGTAGTTAAGAACTTCCATTTTGTGCAGTCTTCCCCTTTCAGTGATCCAATTAAGAACTTTTGCCTTGTGATGAGACGAGGACTTAAACTTGTTTTAATATATCCATCATCACTGTATGAATTAATTCTATTAAATTTTTGTTGTGTTGTTAACAAAGAACAATTCACTTTCTACTTACAATTATTTCATTAAAAAAAACCATTTATTTGTTCAACATCAAACTAGTAATTCTCTCCTTTTCATTTTCCATTTTTTTTCTTCCGTTCCATATTAAAAAAAAAAAAAAAATCCAGAAAAATATGACCTGTGAAAAGAAAGGTCAAAGTGTGAATTTACTTCTGTTTAAAAGCTGTGGTATTGATTTTATTATGTGTGTGAATCTAGATGTCTYTGTTCTTTAAGATTATGTTACTGGGCTGAGCTTGTTGGTTAACTGTGCCTAGTTAAAAGAAAAAGAAGACTCTTCCTGGAAAATGTCAGTGTTAACAAAATGTTCTGCCACGATTCAACCTAAATGGAAATGATTCATTATATCAAAATGGCAGAGGACTCTCTCCAAGTGAATCCAAACAAATGTGTGCTGCATTTTCTTAGCTTAGGCACTGTGATGGCTGTAACCTGGGACACCGCTGGGATTTTAGACAGAAAGGAGGGATTGTTTTAAATGTGTCATAAAGGACAGGGTCTCACTAAAAAGCCTGGCTCGTGGAACACAATGGGGTATCACGCTCCCTACCTAAAAATGGATCAAAATCTACAAAGGGTATTTTTTTTTTCCCCACAGACACCTCATATGTCAAATTTCCTCTAATTGTGGAGTGAAATCACCTTTTGTAATGTAAGCAGTAGGGGAAAGTTCAAAACTTATTAAGGTAATTTCTATGCCACTGAAAATAGAAAAGCTTATGGAAATGAGAGGAGATGGGCACGCACCGTGGGCTGGCTCACCTTTGTGAAAATCACTTTGGAACAGGAAATATTTGTCAGCTGCCATCTCTCAGCTCCCATTTTCCCCTGGTGTGGACCCAGGGTGCAGCACCCTTTCTTTACTGCCTGCAGCATTCCTCCCACAGAGTCACTCACACTGGGGCACAGCACTTCCTGCATAGGCAAGGTGTGGTGATAATAGATTAAATATTTTTACAAATATTTGATTTGATAAAAAATGCAGCTTCTTTCTCATATCAAAGAAATAGTAAAGGAAGGGGAATCGAGTTTGGAACTGAATACCAAAGTCTAGGTAAGACCCCAGGGTGATTTCAGTATATTTAAGAGAAGGTACTTGGATTTCCTTGATTTTGATTTTCAGGATGATAATKACTATTGATTTTTTACACATCACTTGGTGCTGAGCTGTAGCTTTAGATATTCCAAAAATTTTCACAAATGGCCACAAACTCTTACTCCAGCAGCCCCAGAGAGTGTTAAAGTGGTGTTAAGGGCAGTCCAGAGTGCCAGGCAGGTGCATGAACAATGGGACTGCAAACAGGAGGTCGGGTGAGGAGGAGAATCATCACCAAAGCTCTGTTCCAGCAGCTCCATGGGACTCCATCAGCTGCTCTCCAAACTCTCACACTCTCCACACCAAACACAAGCTCACGAGCTGAAGCTGAGCTGCTCCAGCCTGCTCAGAGAACCTGGGGTCCAGCATTCCCCTGCAGCAAACACAAATCTGCTCCTTGTCAGAGGATCCCCRTGGCCTGTCCAACATCCACTGCAGGGGAAATGTTTACAAGGGAGGAAGAGACCGACAACAGAGGGAAGCAATGTCAACCAGCAAACAGAACTGGAGCCACCTGTGTGGCCCTGAGGAGCAGCTGTGAATGTGCAACTGCTGCTCCCTCTCTCTGTGAGCACCCCTTGCTCGCTGCTTTGCTTCAGGTTCTCCGTGGGTCTGCAGGATTTGCTCGATGCTATTTAGAAAAGAAGGAGTCTTTACCCCATGGATTTACTCAGCTTTAATCAGAACTTCCATGGTAAATAGCAGACCTGCAAAAGTTGTATCTGCTTTTTAATTTTATTTCTAGAGAAGAGTTTTGAAAGGAAGGTTTTCTTACTACTGATCCCTAGAACAAACTGCAGATGACTTTTAGAGAATGATATGAGGACCAGATTTTTTTCCCTTCTACCTCCAACTACCTTTTAACTGACCCTGCAAACAATCTCATTCAATGAAGAGGAACTTAAAGTGATTGTGCTTGTTGGAATCCAAATATGATCCTAATTTTTGGATTTGTCCCTTTTTTTCTTTAAATAGGATTTTTTTTTTTTTCTCAGAGAATGCAGTCCCACTGCAACCTAAATGCATCCTAGGGTATTTCCATAATCACTTTGATTAAAATAGTTTATTTGAAATTAAGCATACATCTTCCTACATGCAGGAAAGGTCCCATTCCTCAATCATGTGTAGGTAATTAATTCCTGCTGGAGAGCATCCAGCTCAGAGTATAATTATAAGCAATAGCTAAGAACCATCAAGCTCTATTGCAATGAACCATGAAGGATAGAAAGTAGGAGAGGAGAACACAGGTTCTGTAGAGATATGAAAGCCAAGAATAATTGGCCTGCAAACTGACTGCAGATGCCTAACCATGTCATCAACTGTGCAGAGTAGCCCAGKAATAAAGGAATTAACTGCACAACTCCAGGCACTACTGCTGATTGTAATAACCAAGTCACATTCAGCCTGACTGCCCCTGCATTTCTTTTTGTTTCTCTCTTTCTTGTAGTGTAAATTCATCGTATGCCAGCAATAAGTAATTGGCTTAAAGACAAGTAAGTTGGTTAAATTAAGACAGTTGAAATCTATAGGCATTTATAGAATTAATTTTGCCATAACATGCCCAAAGTTAATTAGAAGTTGGGAGCATATGGAGTAAAAACATTAGGGCATTCAGTTCATATGAAATTCAGCATTGATACAATCTTCTCCAGAAAAGGTAAAAACTAAATGCAGGAAGCATTMAGAAGAAAAAAAGAAAAAAGGGTCAATCCTCTATTACAACGGTAAAGAACAGAGTGATCTTTTGTAAAAATATATAAATATACTGTTGGCAGTGACTTCTTCCCTTTTTGTCTGCCAAGCCTTATGACAGTGTACATAAAACCAACTGTAAAAAAATCTTATAATTAGAGTACTCATCATCTTGCATTAAAAATTGGTACAAAAAATAAATCCCTTTGGTGGATAGCACTTAACTCCAGTTGACAGTAGGCTCAATCCYACATGTTTTACTCATAGCTTTAGTGCTGGTGACGTCAGTGACTTCTGCACAAGGCCAGCAGGGTTTGCCCTGAGTCGTGTTTGCTCGGAGGGAATAGACATTAAAAAAATACTTTAAAGATACTTCCCGTATAATCCAAGTAAAACTCTGAATTTCCTCTTGAAGAAACGTCTTTCCTGTGAAGGAATTGTGTTCAATGATTGCACCTAATACACCTGAAATGCACCCAAGTGTTGCCTCCTGCCCTCGTTTTCCACACTCAGTGTAAAACCCTTTCTGTATCAGCATTCCTTGGGCAGGCACAGCCCCAGAAGGGCACAGCACCCTCAGCTCAGGGGAAACATGCTCTGCATCACTCTGCAGTGTCTGTCACATGAAAATGTCCATCTCRGAAATCCTACAGCTAATTTGGGGCAGGATGTGCATTTCTGAGTGTGGCCACTGCCAAGAAAAACCAAAACTGCCCCATGGTCTCTACTGGGAAATAACCAGAGAAAGGGAGGACAGGGGAAAAACCCACATGATCTTTCTCCCTCTTACTTGACATAACTTTGGAATAGCTGTTCCAAGAGCCCTTTTGCCGGCCATGATATTCCCCTGGCAAAAAGGAAAAGACCTGTTGGTGCCTTTGCCTGTTCACCTGCTTGAATGGGTGCCTCGGGAAGTTTGTGATGTGCACTTTGCTGTGCCTCACCGTGCACCTGCAGCTCCTCGTGTTCCCRGAGCGCGTCGCTCCCCAGGAGCTCCTGAACGGTGCCCGGCCCCATTCCAGCTGGCTGCTTGCCACCCAGCCTTGTGTGCAGTGTGCCTGCCTCAAAATGCTTTGCAGACAGATTTCAGGCCCTCTTTCCTTTTTTTACCTTGCTGTAAAAGTCAACAGAAGGATCTGCTCTCAGCCTTGCRTCTTCGAGCATCAGCATCACACTTTGCAACAGTTTGTGTTTTGAGAACATGGATTTATTCACTTCTGGTTTTGATTGTCTCTAATTTATCCAGGCTTGTCTTAAAAATACTTTGCATTCAGAAGCACATTTTCAGTGCCATTTATTTACCATTTTYTTAGCATTTAAATAAAAGCAGGAGAAACAGCCATGGCAATTAACAGCACGTATTGTTTCGCTAAGACAATCCTTGTAATTAGTATGTTAATTTCCCACAAATATGACCAAAGCTATATTAGCAATCAGTATTACCATATGCTTCTGGAAAGAAAATAATTATCAAATTGTTTAAGASTCTCCTGGGAAAGGAGAATAGAAGATCTGATTTAGGACAATATCATGTCTTGAGAAAATTACACTATGTCCCTGTYATATTTTTATCTATTATGGTGCTGTCTGCTGATGCATTTCSATTTGAAGAGTGTTGTAATTTATCATGGAAGTAGAGATCTACTGAATTGAGGYCAGTTAAGTGCCAGGAAGCAGAACATCAGAAGGTGGGGCAGAAAACTGACCCACAGATAAAGGTGGAGTCAGTCCTGTCAGACCTACTTGTATGTTTTTATCAACCCATGACATGAGTTGTGCACTTTTCTCTCTTTTTGGCAAGCAAAATGGAACAGTCATTATTTGATAAGGTTTTTTAAAAACCTCATTGCAGTATATTCTTTCTCTACTTTCCTGTATTGCAATGCAGCCCGAATTTGCTYGTCATTGCTGCATGTTAAAAAATCCAGGATCTGTCCAAAGGAAATATCATCGGAATTGGCACAAAAATCCTTCTGGGCTTCTGTAGCCTGGATAATCTTAGATATTTTCTGCTGATTCAGGTTCTCATGATGATAATTTCATCATTTCTCACCGTAGAAACACACACATTTGTCATCTAAACTATGGAGTGAAAAGACAAGCAATGCAGTGATGCCATATGCTGAGGAATCAATGTGAAAGGAATTTGGAAAATTGTAGCTTGATTTAAGAGGAGGCCCTTTCCAGGCACTTGGGCCCTTCAAAGTCCAGGTATTTTTCCTCAAAAAGGGTGGGCTGGGACTGGTTAGCCTGGTTGATGTGCACCTGGTTTTCAGATTTCATAAGGATTCTCTGCTGTTTCAAGTTTTTTTCAGCTTCTCTGCTTCACTATTTGGAGCAAGTTACTCCCTCAGTGGCATTAACATTGTGGCTGAGGAAGCCTAGAGGAGCAAGTTAGGCAGAATCTAAATATACAGAATATCCTTTGGCTGTGTCAGCATCTCCAGCTCTTTGTTCCTTATAGGTATATAAGACTTCCTTGCAGAGACTAACCAAAGAAACAGCAGAAAATCTACTTTGAAAGAACATAAAAATAGAGAAAAAGCTCATAAAACCAGTCTACAGTCATGCTCCTTGCACAGCTACTCAAGCAGAATATTTTCCAGCCTTTTGTTCCTGTGAAACTCCACTACATATGCTGAAAGCCTGGAAATTGCCTCTGGATTGGGGTGGGGAGTATTCTTTCATATGATTTTGTAAGTAGAATTTAAAAGGAAAAGAGAATGTACTGCAGGCCCCCAGAGTCAAAAATCAAAAAATGCCATATTGATGCATGAACATTTGCATGAAAAATATCCCTTCACTACAGTAGGATAGAAAAGGTTTATTAATTCTGGTTTATTTTGTGGGATTGTGCACTTTGAATCTTAATGTTCTCCAAAGTTCTGCAAGATCAAGTTTTCCTATTTTCCTAATGAAGCAGTTTGACATTTCACATGAAGCCCATGATCTTTAGTATTTTAATGTCTTAAATATTAATGCCAAAATGTTATAAAATCCAATGAATACAGTTGCCTCCCAAGCAATGGTTATATTTTAAAAATAATATACTTAGTCTGACCTTTGTTTTCCTGGAAGTTGTATTTATCCARCTCAGATACACATCTTTCTAAAAATCCAAGGGTTTTGTCCACAGATTATAGGAAACAAAGGTAATGTTATCCATATTATTAGCAGTTTCCTGATTAAGAAAAAACAGAATTTGGCAACATTTTCTTGCATTAATGTTGTCTAAATACTAGACTTAAATATGAATTCAACTCCAATTTAATGAAGGTCTGTCATGAGCCAGAGCTATTTCTGGACAGTTCACTGAAGAAGTTCATGGTTGACTCATTTAAGAGACAAGATGAAGAAGTTTTTTTCACTTGCATGACATAGTGTTGTGTGTCACTATGTCCTCTTTTTTTCATATTTGAGGAGTTTTTGACACCTGTATTTTGAGTCAGTGTCATTTCCATGAGACCCAGCTCTCTGATACCACACTGACTTCAAGTCACTGTGAATCAGCTGAGGTGACTATGGGACTATGTGAGGAGTCATCCCACTAACTTTTCCCAAATCATGTGTTCAGGGCATTGCCTTCAGAGGAAAAGAGCATAWTGTTRAAGTATTGCTTTTCAAACTCTAATRTTGGTGCTGATTTTATTGGCTGAACAGCCAAGTTTCAATTTCTCCCCCAAGAAAACTAATGTTATAAAACTTCTATCTTTTACTCTATAATATATATTAAAAGAAAACTATMTTCTTTAAAATTAGAGTCCAGGAATAAAGATCAGGAATCTTTTAATTACAAGGATTTTATTTTACGATTCTGTTGGATTAAGGCTGTGGATGTACCATTGTTTGTTTAATTTTACTGATTCGGTGTCATAAAATAACACCTTCATTTTTAAATTGAAGTGTGATTGCACTGAAAATTTTTTATATTGTATTGTAACTCAAGCCTAGATTCCCTCTCTGAGAATATGTGGTGGATTTTACAATACAGTCCAGACTTATAACCTGACCACACAAAATGATTTTAGACATGAACAAAGTGTGCAAAACCAGTGTGCTTCATTGTCCTAATCAGTTTAACTTCATTGTGGAAAATGAATTTATGATAGCATACCAGAAAACCATTATGCATTTGACCTTATTAAGCTGGAGTAGAATCAAATTGTATACTATTGACCTTAACCTTGGCTCACTGTGTAGATGAATGAAAATAATTGCACTGGTGAAAATAATCAGATGGCTGCACACAGCTCTGCAGATTGAATGGACCTTGGCTCAGTGCTATTAGGAATAATTTAGCCTATAGAAATAGAGTTTTGTAATTAATGAAGAACAAGGACAAGGAAAAAAGCAGTGTTCCACCAGTTGCCTTTAAGCAAGAGTGGATGGATGCAATTGTATTAGCAGGTAGTTGTTATAATTCTTGAGACGACTGGTYTCAAACAGAAGAAATGCATGGTAGGGTGGAGGTGGAAATTATGGCTAGAGACCTGGAAAGAGGTGTGTTTGTAACCCAAATTAGACCAKTAACTAAGGAATCCCTAACTATTATTCCAATTAAGAAAATGGAACTACTGAGACTTGCAGTTTATGTGACTTTGGTGGGAATTTGGCTCAGGAATTGTAAAAAATAAACCAAAAAGCTGGAAAGATGCCTTTCCTGATGTCAATGAAAATATTCCAATCTTCATTTCGGGTAAAAAAAAACATATTTGCAGTTGATGCTGCTGGACAGCTGAGCAGTTTGTCGGTGTGTGCTTGTGGTCACTTAGGTGGGAGGACATGCAGTCCTTCTTGTTCCAGAGCCAATGAAGCAGCAGCTCCAGGACCCAGAAACCTCATTGCAGGGATTGGCATTTCAGGGGCACAGTCTCCTAAGGCCAATTGATTTTAAACCTCTTATTTAACAAAAATAATATGGTGTATGGTTGTTGGGTTTTTTCCTCCTCCAACTGATATTTTTTTCTTCCAAAAGGGATAAGAGTGAAGTTCTGCATTGTCCTATTAATTTAATTAGTATTGGATTGATGTAATTGAGAACAGAATTTGTCCTGTGCTGTTTCAATTAAATGAGAACTCCATCAGGCTGATTCTTTCATATGACAGTGCATCTTCATTACAACATCATTTAATTCCCTCTCTGATTTCAACCCTTTATTTCTGTACTGGTGCCATCAGCCAGGTAGGGCATTTCACTGCTTCCTTCACAGAATGTGGCTACCAAAAAAAAAAAAAAGAAATTAAAGAGGGTTGGGGTCGACCTTGATGAACATTTCACATTGTGCTTTTAATATTAATGCTGCAGGATTCCATTGACAAGGTTTCATGACTAACACAAGCATGCTGGGWCTACTTTTTGTGGCAAAGCACTGCTGCTCTATGTTCACTGCCCAGCTGTTAGCATGAAAGGGGGACACCYTGGCTGCAGAGCCAAGGCACAGCTGGCCTCCTTTGCTAAAGTGGTTTCATGCCAAACACATGAAGTTTTAATTATAAGCAGTCTGAAATATTTATGCTGCTTGAATTTCCTTATTCTTGTAAAGAAACAAGACAAAAGTTCTTTTGAAATGCGATGATAAGAAAGCATTTGACACCAACACCGTGCAGTTGATGTGCCTAATTAATTAGTCTGGGTTAGTAATTATGTTGTGGGGTTTTCTATTATTCCCTCTCTGCTCAGTGATCCCTTATGCCAAGAAGTGCAATTTCTCAGAAAGACATGGAAGCAATAATCCTCCCCTTCCCTTTCCATACCTCTGCTCTTGAGCTCAGACAGTTTGGTGCTCAGTGGGAATCATCATCACTGCTCGTGGGTGCTTCTTGGAAAGACATCCACAGCTCTGAGTGAGTCACTTCAGCATCTCTTACAATGCCTGTGTTTGATGATGCATTTACCATCTAAGATCCTTTTCTGCATTTAAACACTCACTTTAGAGCTTGGAGAGGCTTAGCTAAGCTCCCAGCTCTTTCAGTATCACAGCTGGCACCGTGATGCTKTGGGTACCTTTGTAAAAAGTCTTTGTGGTTAGCAGAGACACCCTCCCAGAGACAGGACCTGGGGTTATGCTCTGTTGAGCCTTGATGCTCTCCTGYTTGCCAAAACAACTCAGAGCCATTGGCTGGAATTGGTGAAAAGAGAAGATKATATCCTGACCAGGAGACAAGACATACATTCTTTGTGGTTTTGTGACCTGATGGCAATATGAAACACAGAAACATTTTCTCCCCTTTATAGAGAAATAACTCATTATTTGACTGATGTGTGTGTTCATGCACACATACACACTCATGTACATATCTGTACATGTAAATTCTCTTTTCCTGGTGTGCTTTGATTGGTTGTTGAGCCACTTGTGAAGTTTCACTCTCCTAAGGGGTGAGRGTTTAAGCCTGTCTGGATCAGACCCTGCAGGGGAAACAAACTGAAAGAAATTMTTTGGTGCACAGATCACTGTAAATCCAGCAGGACTCTTCAGAAATGTCATTGGAGTTATGCACTCAGACTCTTTCATGTATTTGAACTCTCATCTCTACAATTGCTCTGATTTTCAGAACAGGTACCACCAGCTGGAAAGTGGCTCTCTGTCACTTTTCCCCTCTTGTGACWCGTTCCTAGTCTGAGAGAATGATTCAGTGCTTCCTGATGGGATGCAAAAATATGATGGGTAACAGGGAATTGCTGGAAAGAACAGATTAGCTTAGAGATGGAATTTAAAAACAGAAAGAAATGAATAAACAAATGCAGAAACATGCATACACGTGTCATCTATCACTGACTTGTCTAATTCTGAACTGCAGCTTCTGCAAGATGGAGAATCTGTCACTGTGCAATTAACTGAGTTCAATAACAATTCCATTGTCTCTCCTTCATTAAAGTAACATCAGAAAATGTCTACACTGCAGATTCAAGTGTTCTGTAGCCATATCTGGGTATTAAATGAGCTCTCTTGGATACTGGGAGTCCTTGCCAAGGTCAGGTTAAATTAATCTTCCTGATCTCCACTTTGTCATGGCCATGCAGCTCTCATTACCCAGACTAGCTCATATGGTATTAACCTGGGTATGTTCTAAGTACAATGTTTTCCATATTGCAGTTATATATATTTATATAATCAGAGTACTTTTTTCAGTCAGTCAAGAAAAATCCAGTTGCTTATGGTACARTCCAGTCAAAATGTTTCCTGTCCTTGCAACTCCCATAACACCTACCCACCTTTGACCCGAGCAGTAAAAATACCTGCATTTTTATCAGGTCTCCTCAAATTTGCTGCTTGATGAGCAGAGGTTTGATGTGGGTTTTTGTTTGTTTGGTTTTTTTTTTTTTTTCTTCTCCTTTTTTTTTTTTTTTTTTGATTGTTTGTTAGTTTTTTGGGGTTTTTTTTCTGATGACTATGTCAGGACTACCTTTCCGTCCCAGCTGAACATCTCCTTCATTTACCTTCTACWCCAGGTCTTCTGTAGATCACAGGATTTGATAATCTCCCTCCCATCTGCCTCTAGCTCTGAGCTTGGATGTCCTTGGATGTCCAGTGTCACAAATGGAACAGACAGACTGCTTGACAGCCCACTTGATTAGTGTGGGTGTGAGTATTTTATTTGGGAACGGGAAGGAAGAACAGTGTTTAAAAGTTCACTTCCAGATACTTTTCMCTGACTGTTTGAAAGGTTAAAAAAGGGAACAGTGAAGTGTGAAATAAAAAGTGAATACACGGTGAGCATGAAACAAAAGGATCAAGGAGCAGTGGGGGAAAACACCAGCAAAACCTAGTAAATATGACTCACCATTAACATATGTAAAAAAATATGGTTTTACCCTCATAAGAAACATTGCCACAGTACCCAAACAACTTGGGCCTCAATCTAAAGAATCATGTCTGCTCTGGGGCTTTTCTTGCAATAACTCTGCCTGTGCAACTGTCTGTGCAACTGGGTGGTCCATTCCACCTGTGATTATTTGGTGATTTCTATTTTCCAAGGCCTTTATCTCTTAGGCTCTTTCTTCCAATGAAGAAGTGGGTTTTCTAGTGCTATTTAGGAAATTTTTGTTGTTATATTTTTTTTTTTTTTTAGTTAAAGAGAAATAGCAGGGGAAAGGGAAAAAAGCTTTACAAATTGCCATCATCTCTTTTTCACCAAAGAGATTCAGAGGACCAATTAATGATACACTTCTCACTAATAAAAGATGTTACTGTGTAGTTTCATAGAACACCTACCCAATCCAAAGCTAGGACACACAATTGACTGGGGAAAGACAGGAATTAATCAGAGTATATTAASTGACATTTATAAGGACTATAAGCAATGTCATACACATAACATCGCAGAGGTTGAGCATCTGACTGAAAAAAAAAAATCCTGAACCTCTTGGATGAATAAGCRGGATATTCTTATTTCCTGACACAGGTCTTGATGAAACTTTCCTCCTTTTTTTTCAGTTGGTTTTCTTTAAAATGAGTTCCAATCTTTTTATTTAGCTCCAACATAATAATTTAAAGCCTCGTGAAGCTTGATAAGTATGATTCTCTGTGGCCAGAAGTCCCTTTCTTGATGACTTTGCCTGCAAGTTATGGCCTAGAGTTWGAGCTTTGCAGGTAGGAAGCCCAATTAGAGGGTTTCCTAAAGGGTTTGATGTGCTTGAGTGCCCCAYAGTGTAAAAAGTCTGGTAATTCCTGTGGTGCTAAATCCTTCAGCGTGCTCTTTTGGGGAAGGAAGAACAACACATCAAGGAAATGATTCTGACCTTCTGCCTYGCAGGCAACCCCAGAGAGCACAGACTCAGCAGGAGAGTGGATCCTTGAGGTGAGGAAACAGTCCCTTAACGAGACTCCAGTGAAGATATTAAGTGCCCCTTCTCAGTTATTAACTATGCACAGATTTGTCAGCCTCTGACTTCATAAATTAAAACTCCATTTGCTACTTGTAGCTGTTTAAGCCACGCAGACTGCAATATTTTGTCAAACTCACAAATTGGTAACACAGGAATATGTTTGATAAAGCYTTTCATTCAGTTTTCTTACATTTCACAATGCTGGCACAATAAGACACAGTAAAACATGATACATTGCTTTTTCCTGCACATTGATGTGAAAGCAGAGTGCAATGAATATGAAAGACACTGTAAGCAAGGTCAYTGCAGCAAAGCCTGTGGCTCATA
This sequence comes from Malurus melanocephalus, assembly GCF_030028575.1. Classification (NCBI taxonomy): domain Eukaryota; kingdom Metazoa; phylum Chordata; class Aves; order Passeriformes; family Maluridae; genus Malurus; species Malurus melanocephalus. The sequence goes on from NW_026623400.1 coordinate 1,470,115, forward strand.
ATTTCTTACAGTGTTTTTTTTTACTGTAAAGATTCACAGGAGTTTGACTTATATCTAAATATCTCAAAGACATCCCTCCCTCTTTTTTCTCTTTCGAATTAGTGAGAGTCCTTCTGTTTGAACAATGCCTGGTGATCTGTGCTGCTCCAGCCCTCCAGTCCATCAGCTGTGGGTGTAAAGCCTAAAACTTCTCCAGTGGGGTCACTGGGAGCAATATCTCACCCTTCAATCTGCCCTGCTGCATCAGTACAGCAGGGATACAGCACCAGCCAGCAGAAGTTTTATAAATGAACACCCAATATAAAATACTTTTAGATCATAGTGTGTTTGGGTTGTGGCCTGCAAAGTTGGACTTGATTTGACATGGTGACCTTGTGGGAAAAAACTCCTAATCCTGCTYGTTATATTTCCATTTGCAATGCAGGGCTGCACGGAATATAACCTCAGGCTGTGCAGTTTTGGAGAGGGTTTATGTGATACCTCCTACTTTCCCATCTGCACTTATTCCTTTYTGTGGAGGACAGTGCCACAGAAAGAGCTGCTGTGTGTTTTGGGTTGTGGTTTTCTAACAGTATTTCAGAGCAGTCTTGGTTCTGACACATATAAATGAAATCTAATATACATTCAATTCAAAATACTGCTTCTTTCTCTCTCTTCATGCTCATGATGATCTGCCTATGGTGAGTAGTATCTTACCTCTGGAAAAGCCATATTGATTCCAGGAGAAGAACCTGGGAAGTGAGATATTTGCAGAACAGCTGCAGAGGATTTTGAAAGAGGTCTCCCCAGTCTGTTCATGCAGTACAGACATCTGTCAGATGCAGTAGAGAAATCATTCTGTAACAAAACACACTGATCAATCAAACTCTCAGGAGAAGCAGTGGGGTTATMTAAGGTTGCATCCATTACCCAAAAGCTGGATAGAGGATGCAGATTTCTGAGCTCCTTGGAAGGAAAGGCTTTATTTCTGGTAGATCAATAACATGTGTTTTATGAGTCTTATGGTGGCTTAGAAGTGTTTTGTTGKTTTTTTTTTTAAACACCACCCCTCCCCCTATAACTAGAAAAATGACACCCTGACTCCCTGTGGTCACAAAAGATCAATATTCACTGGGCATTACTTCAGAATTTAGCATATGTTTTCAAMTGCTGCATGTAAGTTGAATGTGCCAGCAGAATTGATTTACAGCCACCTATCAGCACACAAACAGTTTACTTCTACATCCACGTGTGAGATGTATCACACAGGCTGGTATCTGATACATCACACCAATTGTGTTGTTTTTCCATGGCTTGTTTCCTAGTCACAAAAGAACACAGCTGTCAGGCCAACTAAAATGAAACTCCTCCTGGCATTTTAATTTCTCAGCTTTGTAACCTGGCAATTAAGTGTTAACCTGCCTGGCCCAGCACTGTGTTACATCAGTCAGACAAGGCTGAAACAGGTCAGATTTACTCATTTCTACAACCAATTACCACACATCTCATTAACACACACAATCTATTCACGGCCATTACATGGTTCATTTCATAGAAGACTGCACTTGTGTTGCTGTGTTTATACTTTATTTTGCCTATGGATAGGCAGAAATGTTGTTTTGCTGGGTTCTTTCTCATCCTGTCCTTAGCAGATTGCATGTGCCTCCATAATTTATTTGAAACAAACAAACAAATAAAGGCAACATAATATACAAACAAACAAACAAAGTCCCCCAAACTCCCAAACCACGAAATAAAGTGCTTTCAGAATACCTCGAGGAGTTGTTATCTCCAGCAGCAGAAGYTGTGGTATCCAGTGTCTGCTATTAATATGCACATGTCAAAACTAAAAGGGAAAAAAYGCAAATGTTTGTCAAAACTGTGTATTATTTCAGGATGGAATTCTGTTCTACCACCTTGAATATATAATTTTGATCTTCTCACCACCATAAATATCTTCAAACATCTCCCCTGGTCATGGATATGGACCTTCTCTAAAATGATGGATGGTTGTGGCACAGGATCTTCTTCAGCCAGACCTGGACTTTGTGTGGTAGACTTAGATGGGAAATTGCTTAGAAAAGAGGCAATAAAAACCCAAGGTGAAATCCAGACTCCATTAAAATAGAAAGGAACTCTGCTACTGATTTCAGCACAGCCTCTGTCTCCACAGCACACTTTTCTTTGATTCTTGCTAGAATCCAAAGTGCTTCGTGTGCAGTCAACTCATTCAAAAGTCTAATTATCTTCTGAGGTTCTTTTTATGAGACATTCCCATTCCTTAAAAAAATCAAGTTTTAAAACCAATGCAAAGTACATCCCAAAGTGCAGCAGAAAAATCTTATTTGTGTTTAACAGCTTTTGAAATGCTTTAAATACCGCACTTTTCAAGGCAACAAACAGGAATTCAATACCCACTCCAGAGGGAATTTGGCWCATGCAGCCTTACTAAGACTATTTATCTGCAAATTTTTTGTGGCTACTCAGTTGTCAGTGAAGTTTTTGATTTTGCTGTACACCATATTAGGCTGCATTGTACCTCAAAATCACGGACACATTAACACAGCTGTTCCCAAAGGACTGATAAGATCCCAGTGGATGCCAATCCCAACAGAGATCACCAGCACAGCTCTGCACATGTGATTCCTATGAAGCAGAAAACAGGAAAGCATTCTGTACATGAGCAGAGAGTCCTGGCCCTTAAGAGAAGTCATTAACCCAGATTACAAAATATATGAGAAATTACGGTACCATGAGGAGGCACAGTGTAAGATGGAACAGATCCCAAATTTTTGGTTTAGATCAAGAAATTTAAGTATTTTAATTCAAGTTATTCAAAAATCACACCCCACTAGTCTTTCCTAATTGGTATGAGGAATATTTTATCATCTTATGAAAATATAGAAAAAAAATTCTTTTTAGGAAATACACTTTCCACTAAATAATACTTAGGTGGAAAATCACTCCTAAGTCTTGGTGAGATCTGACTGTAAACTGACTGACCTAACAGATCTATCTGGAAAAGTTCAGCTCCTCTTTATAACTCAGTGCAGTCACTCCTTTACTTCTCTGTCTGTGAAGGTTCAGATGCAGCTATGTGTCATCAGTGAGATTTCATGTGGCTGAATTTAACTCAACAAACATTAATTACTTTGTATTTTAATAATCTTATGCTGCCAGAGTTATATAGGAATACTTTCAGACACTCACCATACAGGGTGTGCATTTGATTTCTTTTCTTTTCTCAGCAATCACTAAGTTGCTGGCAGGCAATAGCTTCAGATAATTTCCATCTAATGGTTTGATATCATATAAAGAACAAAGGAAAGTTGTAATGAATCATAAAAGACATTTTCATTATCCCAGAATAAACTGGATGCAGTTATTGAATGAGACAGTTCAGTGTTATTGTATTCTGGAAAATTTCACTGAATCATAGCTAAAGGTACCCTGTGCCCACAAGAAAGCATAAGTAGGAAAGAGATTTATGAAGSAAAAGCAATAATAAAAACTCTGGACTTGCCAGACTTAAAAAATGCATTGGGATAACAGTGGACTCTGCTTACTAAAATAACTGCAGCCCGAGTCCATTTGATGGCATCTTATCTCTTACATACAGAGGAGAAAAAAAGATAGAAATAAGAATGGAGCTAACAGTGTGGTTTGTCATGGGTGACCAAATGTGTGATTTCTATCCTGGCATTAAAAGTGAATACAGAGCTGTGACGTGGATTGCCTCTAATCTAAAAGTACTAACTCCCATAGCTGCAGGCATTTTGTTAAAATTTGGCCTTTTATCACACCTCCCATTTCCATTTTTTCAATTCTAATCCAAAGGCTCATTGATTTCGCTTGTCTATGCTGGGGACATTCCAATAAACAATGAGGAAAAAAAATGCACTCTTAAAAATATTAATAATCAGCAGAACAGTGCAGTGAGATGAATGCTTAAAATGTTAAGACCATCAGTTTTCCAAGGGAGCAATTCTRTAAATATTACTTGGTCACTGAAGTCAACAGTACCATTCTAATGAGTAAAATTTTAGATTGAACCCCAGCTTTGAGCTTCAAATCAAAAGTATTTTCTCACCAGTTACTCAATAACACTCATATTCATCACAGTGTTTCACAAGAACATAGAAATCAACACCCTCTGCTCAGATGAGCTCATGGCTGTTAGACTGAGAGTGAAACAACTCAGTGAGGAAAAGATGCTCATTTAAGAGAAACAATGGGGAGGAATTCTGACAATATTTTTGCCAGGAAAATGATATTTTGTGTGCTGCTTTTGGCTCTTATGACACTGAAACGTCCAAAACCTATACCTCAAGTTCTCCAAGCATTTCACTCAATCCTGGATAAGATTTCAAAAGAAAGTGCCTTATCCATGCTGTTTTTAACCCTTGCATGGCTGCAGACAGAGGGCTCCTCATTGCAGGCACAGGTGGTATGAAAAGGGATTGTCTCATGGCTCGTGTCTGCTCTCCATCTTCTCCTCCAGGAGACCAAACTGGCCTGGAAAACTCTCAGGAAGATGCCATCACACTCCTTCCATCCACACTGCTGTAAAGACCTTACAAGCTGCTGCAAAGTCACATCACTCTTCATTCTATTTTAAACCTTGATCATTATTATTTAGCCTAAGAAAAAAAAAAGCAAAATATTGTTCTGATTTTTCTTCCCCCTTCTGGAAAGATGAGATGGATCTCAAATAAAAAACTGCCTTTTAAGTGCTTATAAAAGCATAACTACAAAATAATATTTTATTATATGCTCAGCATTATTTTCCTTCCCATAYACTGCTCTTGCTGACTTGGGAAAAAAAGTTATGCAGGCCATGACTGGAAATAATATTTCATGTGTGAGGAGAGTGAATAATTGGTTCTTGCTCTATCTTATATCTGGTGGCTCACAGAAGTTATGAAGTTTTTTTCTGGTAGGAGTACTCAGTCTCATCCGGGCAGTTCAGGACGCATGGACAGAAAAATATTTACATTGAAGCCATTGTAAAATTAACTCAGAGGCAGAACACGGGTATCAGATGGATAACAGGACTTACTCAGTGTAACCATTTCTATCTTTCTCTGCTCTATTGCACAAAATATCTGGGGGAAAAAAAAAAAAAAAAAACCCAACAAAAAAAAAAAAAACCAAAAAAAAACAAACCGCCAGATCGAAATATCCATAGAGGTCTTTTTCTTGACTGATAAAGTGCTATTCATGCAAATGGCACTAATATTACTGAAATGGCTCACCAGTGAATGGGCAACCTAATTTTCAAACCAGTAGCACTTAAAAATCACAGAAATGCAAAAAATAGAGTATAATTCTTGCAAGGAATGAGGAAAAAAACTGCTGTACACATAGGTGTTTAGAATTATAGGGTGTTTTTTGCAAACAACTGTACAAGTTGTGCTTACTACAAAGAAAATAGATTTCTTAATTCATGGGCATCTATAGGAAAACTGAGTGGTCTGAAAGAATACGGTAAAAACTTTATCTGAAGTCTTTTCTCTTTCTGAAGTCTGTATTGATTTGGATTAGATCCTGTGCATATTGCATGATAAGCAGATTWGTATTTATTCTTTTTTATACTATGCAAAGCATCAGCATACAAAATCAGGTGTGCTTGAGCTTTATGGATATGGTCTCACAGTAATGCAGCAGCCATGCTAAGCCATTTACTGGGAAGAATTGTTACTCAGAGAAGATCCATTACAGTTTTATAGAGAGAAATCATAAGCCCATACTTCACACTTCTGTGCAGGCATTAACAATAAACTAGATAGGAAATCATTCAAAATGACATGAAGGAAAATAATTTTACGATCACTAGAGGACCTTGAAGAGACTGAGAGTTACACTTGTAAAAATTACAATGAGAATACATCCTTTACAAATGTCTTGTAAAAGGAAAAATTTATTGTCATTGTTATATTTTGAGGATCTCATTTTCCTGGTGGTTTTTAGCAGCTCTGCTCCTAGTGGCAGTTATTTTTTTATTATAATTTTTTTTTTTTGATCTTTGATGAAATGATAGACCATTTTCACATTTTTGACAAGGACATAGGAATGAATGGGATAATAAAAATTGGGAAATTGCTGTTTATTGATGACATATCTCATATTTACATCCCCCTTTTAGTAACCAATGAAAGAGAGGACATGTTTACATAGAAAGCTATCATCCATTTTTTATAAAACTCAGCAGCTGTTCAGTACCATACAGCTATTGCACTTTTAGTCAGGGCCAGGAAACAAGTGTTTGGATTGGAACTGCCAAATGTCTTTAGCTAATCCAAATATGCACATCTGAGATTTAATATGGCCAGAAGTGTAACTTCTCTTTGTGCTAAAAAATATCCTTCACAGCTTCAAGAGGGTAGAACTGTGCCCCTCTGTCTCAGCTGAGATGAAACAGCTGTGGGACTGGTTCATGGACAGTTCCCATTGCTGTTTGACCCGACATGGCCCTTTCTTAGGAACTTATGAGATACCCACAAAAGAAAATTTAATAACTGCATCTGCAAAGAGCAAGAGACTTCTCAAGAGGAAAGGGAAACAGCCATCTTTGTGCTAATTTACCTATTTGAATATACATCAGTATACTTCTATCTTTGAGTGCCTGTTGTACTTTATTGTCAAAGGGAGTTCCACAGGAGAATTTGCCCTTTGGTGCCTCTTGTGCTTTTCCAATCACTGCTCCAGCATGGGCATAAAAGCTCTTAGGCATAAGATTTTAAGTTCTTATGATTTTCAGTGAGTAGTGAGAGAAATTATTTATTGTCATGTCTACACTTATCTTGCCTAYTTGGTTCAATAATTGTGGGCAAGCTTTAGGGTCGAAACTCTGATTTTGGGTTTGGCAAGAACCTGACATSCTCTGTTTGGAAACATGAAAGGCATTTGCATGTGGCAGAAAATATATATAAATATGTATAGAATCCACCTCATAGATGAGTTAGCACAACAGCAGGATCCAGGGGCTCTGCTCTTTCTCACAGAATAATAAATCTGCCCTCACTCTGACCTCCCCTCACTCCAAACTRGGCCTGCTGAAGTCAATAGTGCTCAAGTCAATATCTGCAATGAATTGCACTGAGGTCAATAGCAGTGTGCTGCTGTAAAATTGGCATAATCTTGAGAAGAWTCTGTGCCAGCATCTTTAACTGTCAGCTGTCTCTTTTCTTCTGCCTCCCTCCAGTGACAATGACTRTGGGACACTTGCACTCCAGGGAAAAGTCATCTAACACGGGGAAAGGAAACCTCAAGGACAAATKCTACAGCCAGGCTTATAAATCTCTRCTGACACAGGTAAATAAGGAGATGTTCTACCAGAGAGGTGACCCTAAGTGAGTAATGAAACTTCTTTGAGGCWAAGCAGGCAGTGGTTATCAGTTAATTAATGCATAATGGAACTTCCAGTTGTGGTTTTATAAATATGCAGGGGTTCTTCCTTCCACTCCTTTTACCAAAGCACCCCTTGGAGCAATTTTTTCTTTAAATTACAGTGATTTGAGTCTGAAAAAAAAAAACAAAACAAAGATATAGAAAATAGAAGCACACAAATCTCAAGATAGATTCTTACGCAAGTAATATTCTGGCAGAGTTTATCCGTCTTGAGATTTGAATGTGCATCTCCTTCTCCTCCCCAAATTCTGACATCTTTAACACATTTCTACAGATATTGGGGATGTGCTGGTGCTGTTTTTAATGGGTGCAAGACTTTGAAGGGGCAAGTTATTCTCATGGAGTGTTTTTATGGTCATAACGCAGTGAGCAAACCTCAGAGCTGGCAGATGGGTGAAGCCACATTCCCTTTAGAGGAGTCAGAGTTGATGGCCTGACCTTATCTGACAACAAGAGGCACACAAGGATCACAACCTCCCTGTTATTCTCAGGCTTTAATAGACTTTCCTATTATTATACATTGTGAGCATTAGCAATTTTTGTTATTACCAAATWATAAATTACAGTTAAGCAGGATAGATTTTAACCATGAAAAGTATTAAGAGAAAAATTGCTCCAGTTTTACAATAATTTCTATCACATAAAGAGAAGTATGTATGAAACTTTCAGAAAGTCTATTCTCTGTGTGCGATTAAATTATTTATATGGTGTATAATTAATATGTTCGGTGATTTTGGTAAAGAAGCTTAGCTTTTAATCCTTCTCTAAAGATAAGAGATCACAGGAATGAAATGCAAATTTGAGGTCTTATTTTATGTTTGTATAATAATACCAAGCACTTTTCACTGTGGATGATTCTCAAGAAAAAAAATAAAACAACAAGAAATCCAGAAATCCCCACAGGCTAATGATTACATCATCAATTCAAGCAAATTCCCCAGCACAATGCTGAAAGGCTCAGGCATAGCAGCAGTATAGCACTGTTTGAATCTATAGTGCAGCAGATCAGCTGTCAAAACACCTCMGTTTCCCACAGGTAATTTGGGAATCTAATAGGTGTAGCAACTAAATGCTCTAAAGCCATTTATTTAAGGAAAAGTCTTGGTGGTTTCAGTGGCCACAGAGGCCTCAAACACTGCTGAGCTGGCAGATTCATCACTGCAAGAAGCTGGACAGAGCGAGACAGACAGACAGACAGATTGCAGATCTCTCACAGAAAGCAAAGAGGAAATGTCATGGCTGTGATATGCAAAACGTGTGAGGCTATTGGCCACAGACCCAAAAAAAATGGATTGAAAAGTACAATGATGGAGCAAATGATGAGTTCTGAAAGAGATGAGGTCTGCCTGATGTGCATTTCCACTGGCACAGGCACTGGGGCTGTGGGCTGTTGTGAAAATGTCACTCAGTGTGGTACATGTGTGTCCCTGAGATGCACACACGTCACTGCTGCTGCAGTTCGCTTCACAGAGCAAACCAGCTCAGAGAAACGGGCAAATGTCTCAGTGAACTAATCAAATCTGATTTCTTACTGATTCAYTCACTACTTTCTCTTATCATAATGAAGCAGCTCTCTTCCAGRCTCCCTGTAACCATATTCTTTTCAAGTTTTTTCCCTTGACGAGCATTTTCTCTAAGCCAAAGCTCCCCACCCAGCACCCCCTGTGCAGGGAGCCTGCAGATCAGCCAGGATGGTGCTGAGGGGMTCCCTGTGARCTCCAGGCTGCCTGGGGAGGGGAAGAGCAAATGAAAAACAATTTATCCTGCCTGCAKGGTGGTGATGGGTCCTGCTGCCCCTGTGAGCTGCACATTTCCATCTTCGATCCGAGCCAGGAGATCCCTGTGCCTCTGTCCTGTCCAGATGAGSTTGGGTGATGGATGTGAGTTGTGCTGTAGGTGCAGACTAATAGGCAGATGGGCATCTACCCCATGTAAATCTTACTTTATTAGGGAAAAGATCTTAAAATGTCCTCAGGTTTTGACTGTCTTTAAAAACAAGTCTCTAATTCTCCCCGTGAAAAGTGTGGTTTAGTCTTGGGCATGACCCAGAAGAAAAGTCATAGGAAAAGTGTCTGTTCTGTGGAATTTCCAAAGCTGTTCTCCCTAACTCAAGAAATTTTGTTTGCAGATACCCAGGTTATTTGGATAGCCCCAGGTGAACATTGGAACTTCCAACAAATTTGAATTTTRCCCATCTTTGAAATATTTTCTGTTGTTAATGAAGGTGAGAGCCAACAGTCTTCTCTACAAACCCTCCAGTTTGGTTAGTTAACAGTTCATGATAATCTGAGTCTGAGGAAGGCTGAGCAAGACACAACATATATATTTGGTAAATATACAAAACCAAAACAACAGTCTTAAAGGTTTTACCCTTAACTCCTGCACACACTAAAAAATATTCTGTGGCCTAATCAGTATGACTGTGAGATTGCCCAATATTATCTTTGGTGTAAGTTTCTGGAAAAGACACCCGGCATATTCTCATAGCAGCCAGGTTCTGAAGGGCCCTGCTGAGTTTGTATCTCACATGCAACACCTCCTTAATTTGATTTGACTATTTCAACCCTTATTCTATCAGTCTGTGATTAGTCACTCAGTGGCTGAGGGCCACTAATCAAGACACAATGGAATAAAGCAAAAGTTTAAAAGCTGGAGGTAGAGCAAACAAGATTCAGCCATGATAGAAAGTTTATTCAGTTTGCATTAAGCTGTAAATTATTGATTTTTCTACCGCCTAAAATATGTAACTTCAGTACTACATGTATCTACATAAACCAAAAAAATCTCAATAAAACAGCATTGTTGTTAACAAAAAATTGTTGGGAATTATATGAAATTATATGTATTATATACAAAGAGTTCACACTAACGAATATTCTATTAACTGGAAATAATCTATACCAAAGAAGAATTTTGTTTTACAATACCTAGGTGGAAAGTTGCCATACTTTGTCATACTAGAGAGCACAATTCCCCTAAGAGTTTGAATGAGGAATAAAAAAGGTAACTTGAATGAGGAATAAAAAAGGTAACTGTCCACATTTTGGCAATTTGTCTGAAATCTTTTTTAGCTACATTTGAAAAGATTTTGCACCCCCTGTGTTTACTTTGAGATTGAGACTCAAAGTTCAGAATACAAAGGAAACCTAAATATTGGACTGGAAATATTTATTCTTTTCAGATCAAAACATGGTGGATTTTACTCAGTGTTTTTGCTCATGCTTGTTGATATTATTCCTCAGGATCTAGCAAATGCCATTAACTTTCTACAAAATATATCCCACTCTATTGCTATAAAGACTTGTTTAATGAGTAGGTGCATTAAACTAACTTTGGAGAATGGCCCAGCCATGTCACTTTCATTCATTGTTTATGTCTTTATAAAAAACTTTAGATTCATGCTCTGAAAAACTACTGTGAAATTAAAGTTTTGTCACTAATTCTGAAAATCTGAAAATTCTGAGATTATAAATTCAGCCTTGTTGATGCCATTACTGTTGGAGTAGAGCATTTTCTGTTTTAAACAGAGAGAGATCTTACCAAAACAAATTTTATTTTATTTTGCCCATTCACGTGTTGCAAATAACTCTGCATCTTTCACGAATGCACAACAGTAAACAGCTGCATATTTCTGTTGAATTTCTGCCCTTGGAGACCAAAAYCCATCACTTTCCTGGTACCCTCTCTTTACCTCCCCACTTGAGCAAGGCTGCCAGATATGTAGYTCATTCCAAGTGGAAGGAAACAAGTTTGTGTTGTTTGAGATGACAGTGACTTCTGTCTGGTCCATTATCACATCACCAAGTGTGATTTCCTCAGGATTCCAGCAGAAAGCCAGTCATTATTGGAGCTGTTTTATTTCCATTGCTTTGGACAGCTGATGTAAAAAGCAAGTCTCTCTTATGTAAGAGTAGTCCTGGACAGAAGAAAAACACAGTAAAATTAATGCAAGGGGTTCTTTATGTAACATATTTCACTCAAATCTTAATGCTAAGAACCATTTTAAAAATTGACAGCCTGCAAACCAAGTTAGTTGTGATTGATGGAAGATTTTTAAATATAGATTTTTAAATAAATACTTGTAGATGTGGTGCTTAGGGACATATTTTCGTGATGGACTGGGCAGTGCTGGGTTAATGGTTGGATTTGATAACCTTAAAGGCTTTTTCCAGTCTAAGTAATTCTATGATACTACATTTTTTTTTTCTTTTCCTTGTACACTTACRGAATGGTAATTTCATCTAAATACATTTCCTACTATTTCTTTTAAGATATCACTAATGAAAAAAAGGCAGTTTTTATCACTTCTTCCTTCTTATCCACTACACTGTGTATTGGTTACGGTGTCAAGAAGCAAGAGATTTGTTTAACATAATTAGTTCTTCACATATCTCAGCTGTTGTTATCACCCAATTATCCCCCAGCTACTTTGAAATCAATTGTTAAGAAACCAGGCTTCCCAGATAGCAGAGATTTTTAATTTTATTAAGGAAGTTTTACCAGACGTGCATATAACAGCACATAGGGGAAAATTATGGAAAATGTACACTGCATTACACCCTACAGACTTTTGGAAAGATTCTCTCTCTTAAAACTTTCATTATGCAGAACTGCATCCCCGTGTACAAAGAACATTGATAAAACAGGCAATTGTTGTGGCAATTTAAAGTGCTTTTCATTTTTATTTTTYATTTTTAGAACTCCTGTTAGTACATTTGCTTTTAACAGGTGGTAATGTACCAGGCTTTTGGCAAAACAAATTAGAGAGGAAATTTTGTTTCTTTTATGGGATTGCTGAAGATGTTTTACTCATTTAAGACATGATATATTTTAGTCAATTAAAATGATCATCAGTTTGTTACAAAACAATTCTCATCTGTGACGTCACTATAGCTCTTAAAAAAAGTTTTTGCTTACTGCAGGGAAATAACACAGTGTTCACCAAGTTCTATATCTCTTGTCATCTGCACTCTTATTGATGTGCCTCTATTTAGGCTCAAGGACATCTTCTCACTGCGTCCAAATGCCTTTCTGGTGCCTGATTACATTGGCATTTTCCTCTTCCATTTCTGGCAGGGTTTCAGTGTATGTTTTTGCAAGGATAAGTGAAGTGTCAATGAAGTTAAATGAAAAGAAACACAAGAAATGAATTGTTCAGCTTTGGCTTTGTGGTCATCCAGTWAAGCATTAAGATGCAAATGTTTTCTGGAATATTACAGAACAGCTGAACTAAAGTGATGCAAACAAGTCTTGTGGTTTGTCAGGTACAGCACTGGATTATTTTTATCTTCTGTTTCTAATTTTGCAGCAGTTCTACATTTCTTTTATGGTAACCTATATCATAAATAAAAGACACATAGAAGGTGTAGAAATGAGTTGGAAGAACCTGGTGACTTAAATTCTCTTGCCAAGTTAGAATGATCTTTCAGACTAAATTCGATTGCCAAATCTTAATTATTTCATGTGATTTTAATTTGGTTGAATTAAATCTCTTCTCCCTGGTASCCAGTGCTAGGATGCATGGGAATGGTTCAAAGCTGTGCCAAGGGAGGTTCAGACAGGACATTGGGAAGCATTTCTGTGCAGAGAGGGTGGTGTTTGAACACTGGAGCAGCTACCTAAAGAAGTTTTGATATCCCAAGGCTGTCAATGCTTGAGAGGCATTTGCACAATGCCCTTAAGAATTTATAAGCTGTAGAACCTTAGMTTTTGGTCAGCCCCAAACTGATCAGGCAGCTGGACTTGGTGGCTGCTGCAAGTCCCTTCCAACTGAAATAGTCTGTCCTATTCTATTCTAATAACATTCTTAATTAACTCAAAAAAAAAAAAATCTGAGTTCCTGTATTTTGATTAAAATTTCCGAATCTGGAAATATAGAACAGCCTTTCTTTATTTAGGTTTTTGCTCTTGCTAAAAATAGTTTGGTTTTGTGYGATGTGGTATTTTTACTCTTTATAATCTCATTTTGCTATTAACACTGAAGACTCCTYTCAAGAGTTCTTCTTAAGAAGAGATTTGAAACATCCAAATAATGCCTCTGATTTTAGGCAAGCAGACCATTATCCCATTCCTTTTGAATCATGACTGACAAAGAGTCAGCCTGGATCAAGCACTAAACTCATATAATAGTCAACCCATCTATATTCAGACAAATCCTGTGGGTTTTCAAGCACTTTTGAAGAGGATATGAAAATCATTACATTAGGAAAGTGATAGTTATTGCTGCTACTCTCACTCTGAATTTATGCTTTAATAGCAATTCAGTGCAACTTTTTCCATTGTTTAAATCCTTGAGGAAAAGGCTGTTTACATTYCTTTCTCCAGCATGAAGATGGACAAATGATAATGTGCTTTGCTGGTTTTAGCCTTAGCAACTGAAGATTCGTGGCTGTATACAATGAGTGCTAAACTAAAACTTCATAAATAAAAGAAAATGGAAATTGCTTTCCACAGAAATTAAATCCAGWCCCGGAATATATCCAGGGCCAAGGGGGAAATAGAAATATGTATTGATATTTTACAATACGAATAATAACAGAAAAGCAGTAACATATCATTCTTTTTAAGTACATGGAAAAGCTGGTTTCCATGAGAACACACCTTTTTTTTTTTTTCTTTGTTTTAGTTTAGTTTGGTTTTCTTTTAACAATGTGCATAGCTAGGTAACTCAATTCTTGCCAGAGAAATAGGACATTATGGCTTGGAAAGGGCTGGCAGACAGAAAAACCCTTTTTTGCTCCATGGCTGGCAATTGCTGTGTCTGATATTCACAGAGCTYCMRSMRSMMCCMRKWAWKKWAAACGTGYCATGTAAGGTCTGTTCAGTCTGTCTTAGAGAGGGATGTCAGCTCTCTAACAGAACTAGGAATCTGAGATTTTGGGACAAGGTTTTATCTGTTTAATTGTCAGTTGGATCCACCGTACACCCTGCATTTGTGTGTACACCAAACAATATCACAGACTGCACTGTACCAATCTAACCATTGTATTTAGGGACTGCACTGGTACAAATGTTTTTCTTCCTTCCTCTTTTTCTCATCCATTCCTAATCTATCAGTATGGCTGTCTGCTATCTCACAGTGCAAAGTGAATTTTCTGCAGTGAAGCTCCTGGGTTTAATCTGTGATAGCTGTCTGCACATACCAGCAATGCCTGTTACATAATTGTTCCAATTATTGGCATTGTCTTTGAAAAGGAATGTGTTTTTATTTTCAAATGTGAGCTGTTTCATGGAGCTATTTTAGCCTAAGCAAGATTTCTCACTTTAAAAAAAAAAAAATTGTTGGGAAAATATGTGAATACTAGATAAAGAAATTGAAAACATGGGATCAAGCAAGCATTTAAAATTAAGTCAAATTAACCCAGACAGAGCGAGTCACTATCAAAGACTGAATAAGGGAATGTCATTAATTTTCACATTTGTATGAAGTTCTCCATTATTTTCCTTTTTTAAAAAAAAGATACAGTCATTTTTCCAAATATGARAAGCCCTATCTAATGGGTTCAGTTCCCTGTGAAGAGTGTTTATGCCTATGTTAATGTAAAAATTACAACAGGGGAGTAATTCTAAGAAACTCCAGGAATGAAGTGATTAGGGAATGTGTGATGTTTCAGCTCTAAAGCCACAATTTACCCTGGATGCCACAAACATCACCTGAAAACCACCCACTAATTCTTGTCAGAGCAGCAGCRTTTGCTCAGGACAGCTGCAGAGTTGAAGAAAGTTGTTCATACTTTTCACTCTAAACTGTTTTTTTTTCCTTCTTTCCTGTTGGCTGTTCTAACTGGTTGATTTTATCAGACTGGTCCCTTGGGAAATGATCTGTGGAGGACCTGAAAGAGCACAAGTTCAGGGGCAAAGGGAAATAATTTGGTGGCAACTTGATGCAGCACAATTATAAATATTTTGTTTATAACAAAAGTTGAGATATGATACCTGACCCACAACACTTCTGTAGCAAGATTAATACTGGGAAAAGAAACCAAGGTAAGATAATATGGATACAAGACTTAAGAGAAAAATACTTCCCATGCATCATGAGGAAAGAGGAAATTTTCACCAGGGATTTGAAAAATGCATAATGCATGCCTCGTATGAGAAATCCTTGTGCTGCACACATTTATAGCTCCTTACAGTTTGCAGTACACCTTCCCAGCTCCAGGTACCACCAGTTCTCCCAAGGAAACCCTCTGAGTCTTGTTGCAGAGGGTGCAGACAAAGTCTGGATCCCTGTGARCAGCCAAGCCCCTGGGCAGCAGCACAAAGGGCTCATGGAAATGGAATAAAGAAGGTCACTGCAGTGGGTAAATCGCTCAGGCTACAACTTTAACCCAGCAATTTGGAGTCTGTCTCTCCAAGAACCTCAGAAGCATCATAGGTTTCCTCCAGCCTGTGATGTTTTCTTTCAGGATCAAGGAAAAGGAATAAAAATACAACTTAGAGCTACTTGGGCTGCTTTGTTAACAGAGTTACAGCCAGGACTGATGACTAGACCAGGTCACCCCTTGCAGCTTTGAGCTTGCAGTCATAATTCTTCCCGAGGTGGCATCTGGAGTGAAAATGTCAGATCACTGTTGAGACCATTCATCCCTTCAGCAACAAACCCATAAATCAGGCCTTGGGGATGGTGTCAGACAGATAAATGCTTAAGGAAATCTTGACAATTAGTAAGCTTCAAATGCCACATACTAAATTAGAAGGGCCAGATTTAGCCAGGACATGTGTGTAGCTCTCAAATAGCTTCTCATTACCCCTCCTGAGTCAGTAYTGCCTTCAAGGTAATTTAACTTACTGTCTTGGTTTCCCAGTTGATAAAAAAAAAAAATAATCTCTTCCTCTGAGACACCTAACGGATGATCTGCTGAAATACATGCCTAAATAATTATCTGTCTAGGAGACTCTTTTCTATGGTGAGTCATCACTCACTGTCACTATAAAGGGCTTGTTCTAATTTTGAGACCCTCATTAGAATTAAAATATCAAACAAAGAATATTCCTCTGACAGCCAGTCCACCAGAGCTGCAGCAGGAATTCTGTAAAGCAAGGAGAAAACAAGAAGTGTTTCTGAAACCAAAAGTCTAGAATATACAACATTTTGAGCACAGGGTGAAGTTAGAGTTCAAGACACAGAATATTTGAGTTCAACCTGCTTGGAGGAATTTAACTAATTGTCTGTAAGCAGAAGAAAAAAATGTTGAGAAAAGCRAAGATGCAAAATATTGTACTCCAATGCAAACTCCCCATGGTACCTCCAGGGAAGGAACAGAATGTAAGCTCCTACATATAAAAAAACAATAGTTTTTTCTTTTTTATTATTATTTTCAAAGAGGAGGTAGGTTTGGGATTACAGGAGCTCTTCTATGATACTTTATTGGTTCCTATGCAGACTAGCATGGAAGAAAAAAGGTGGAAAATAATCTAACAAGAATGTTGAGTRATTTCCAGCTCCCAGCTGAAGTCAAGTTCTCCTACTCTTCTCTTCCAACCACTTTTATATTTCATTYCTTCTAGAAGACACAAATGCAGTAGGCTAAAATTATTAAAAAAAAAATCCCTTGCCATAAACTAAAACAGAGCTCAGTGTGACATTGGACTCCAGAAGTCAAAGTTTGAACAGGCTGGGAGGAAGCAAACTATAAAGTCGTGAGGAATTGGAACCTCCACAGAAAAAAAACCACTGCTCTTTGTGCCTAATCTCAGCCATTAGGGAGCAACACTTGGTTACTAGGATTTGTTTAAACCATACATCAGAACAGTTCTTTGAAAGAAAATTTGACTTTTGACTACAAAAAAAAAGAAAAAAAAAAAGGAAAAATAATAATAAAAAAAAAAATTAAAAAAAGCCCACTGAACTGGAAATTGAAGCTGGAAAGTTTTCAGAGCACAAACCTCAGTCTGTGGCTGAGAACAGCTGTAATTCAGCAGACTCAGACAAATCAAGGCTTCTCAGAATATTATGGGACAATGCAGAGGAAGTTTAGGGTACAACTGAAGATGTTAAATGTGTGGGTGTCCTGCTTTTACAGCGSCTGTGAAGAAGGATAGCATAATTCTAAAAGTCAGTTTATACCAAATACARGTGAGCTGCATAACCTCGTTTGTATTTTTGCTGCTGTTCTCAGTGCCTGGCTCAGCCCTCCATGGGTACAGCTGCTCCTGCCACAGAGGAACCTGAGAGAGCAGCTGGGACCTCCCTGCCACTCTGGGGAGAAAAAACACTGRTTTTTCTTTGTCAGAGTGTGTCTTGGCTTCAGGCTCAGCTGTAACTCAGATGAAATGGTGGTGATTTCTTCCCCAGCTCCCACTATTTAATCTTGGTGTGAGGAAAACTTCTGCTTCACATCTTTTACACCAATTTGGCTGCTATTTGGCCAGAGCTTACCCAAATTCCATCACCTTCCAATAGATGACCAAGGAAAAAAACAAAAAAAAAGGACAACCCCAGCCCCAAAATCCTGACAGCTGCGTTCCTATCCCATATCTCTTTGCAATGCTTTGATGACAGCCTTTGTTTCAGTGTCTCACCCAAAACTTTCCCTCCACATTACATCTCTGCTCACCCTCATATCCCCTTCCTCAGCTGTCAATATCTTCTTTCCATCTCCAGAAGAGGATCAACTCTTGCCTGCTGCCCCAGCCCWCTCCTGGGTGTTCCTGCACATTTGCCCTGCTGGGCTGGGTGGCACCTGCTCAGCAATCATTGTGTGCTACCAGAACCTGGCAAGAACCACCCTCTTTGCCTAGGGACACACTTTTTTGTGGTTTTTTTAATAAGATATCCTCTCTACAGCGGCCGATGTTTTGTGCCAACTGTCCCAAATGTAGCAGAAAATACTTTATTTTACACATATACACACATGTATATTGCATTTACCTATTATATTATAAAGCAGCCAGGATTAGATACTTTCTAAAAGGGTCCTTTTCCTCTTTGTTGCAAGAAATAGGCCTACAGTTATCGATTAGTATGGTCCATCACATTCTGTGTTACTGCTTTAGAGAAAACTGCTGCAGCGATGATTCCAAGTTTGTCTTGTGTAGCATTTGATTCAACGGGCACATGATGTCACCAATGTCTTTGAGTCATTTTATGACATTTCCTTTGCTGGGTTCTGTAGAGACTTCTGTAATATCTTATATTAAAAAAAAAAAAAAAAAAATCCTAAAATATTTTTCTTCCAACCCAGAGTAATGTGACATCCAGCCACCTCTGATTGTTATTAAACTGTGCAAGTTGCCAGCTCTGCTGAAAGTTTTGTGGCGTTTCAGCAACGTCTGAGTCAGCCTGTAACATTTGTGGTTTTATGTGGAAATTGTGCCCAATCAACAATGAATGCGAATGCACAGCTTTGGGCAAAATGTGGATATGTAAAATTATCTGCATTGACACTGAAGAAAAATACYCCCTTTAGTTCCTTGCAAGGTGAGTCTTACGCAGCTGAAATACAGAGCTCTGAAAATGACGAGAAATTACAATTTATTTGAATAAATTAAGAATGAAGACAAATATTTCTCTGCATTCTACAGCTGGGTTCATTTTCCCCTGCTCTAGCTCAGCCCTGTCTAACACTGCAGTGGCAAGCAGAGTGCCATCTCGTGGATAAAGACCTGCACTCTGAATAAAGCATGGACTTTTCTGCAAAAGGCTGGAAGGAAAACACTTATGGTGCACAAACATGGGCCAGGACAGCAAGCTGCATGCACAGCACTGGTGATTTTTGACATTTTTTCCCTCCTGACACACAGCRAAAACCCCACTGGGAGTGTGCCAGACAGCAGCACCCGTGGATTCCAAACACATATTTCCCTGGAGTGAGTTATTTTGAATTATGCTGGTGGTAATATGTAGTAGATATTCACTTGGTTGGCTTATTAATAGAGAACAATTTCCCACGGTGGAAAATGTACCATTTTTATCACGGTATGTTAATTATAATATTTCRCATGCCAGTAAAGATCAGTCACCAYTTATATTTAGAGAAAGTCTGAATGATTAAGAACATTCCTGTAGCTTATGTTTTAATCCAGTTTTGGAATAGAGACAAAATCAGTATTGCCTGCCTATTAATAGCTGATAACAAATTTAAAGCATATTTCTGTGCAATCTGTCCATAAATTAGGTTTAAAAAAGGAGAAGAATTTCCATACCATAGCATTCCATATACTCTCTCTGCARTATCACAAACACACACAGAGATTTCTATGTTCCCACTAAGTGCTGCCCAGCTCCACAGCTAAACCATAAATTGAAATGTGATCCTCTKCTCAGATTTTGTCTGTGGTTCATCCATGCCTTGTCCTTCTGCACCCCATTCCTGCACAGCCAGAAAGTGTCCCCGTTCTCTTCCCAGGCCACCTGTGCCTGCTCCCACTGCCCGACAATTTGCTCTTTTCCCTTTACTTTGACCAGCAGTTTCCCACTCAGCCAGGTCAGACTCTTGCCTTCCTTGCCTGATTTCTTGTGCCTGGCGATTGAGAGCTCTTGTGCTCTATGGAAAGTGTCCTTAAAAACCTGGAGTGGGGAGGAAATTGCTCCTTTAGCAGCCTGCTGGCCCAGCTCACTGAGCTCTGAGATGTCAAACACRCCCAGTGAGTGCATCCGGGCTTCCTTCAGCTTAAACTGCTGTTGAACGAAGGACAAACACGCTGGGCTGTGAGAAATAAGGTTTTAATCACWGAAATTCTCAGGTTCCTAATGAAACTTATCAAATTAATCTCCCCACAAAGCAARTTGGAGTGTAAACAAAGCAGAGTGGCCTCATTTGCTAACCTGATCCGGGCAATTTGCTGCAAACTCAGAAGAATTCCAAGTGAAAAGTGWAGAAGKGCTGTGCAGCTCCATGCTGTAYGCCTGTACGGCTTTAGGCTGTAAAACACTCATCTGGCTCACTRAGGACAGAACAAGGCACTCACCCAGAGCCAGGCCAGCTCTTCCCTTGGCTGGTGGCTTAAGTAACTCTGCCAGTGAGCTCATGGSAGTGCCACCTTTACACTCACAGGGAGGTGGAGTGTTTTATGTTCTCCTACTCCACAGTAAACGCAAGGGCTTGGATTCAAGCAAACCTGCAAAAACTGAAATCCCTGTGCCAGTTCTCTGAGCTCTTTCAAAGGTGAATGTCCAGCTCACAGCAAGCACTGGGGGCCAAGGACTGTTTGGTTTAGGTTGTAGAACCAGCCAGTTTCTGCTCAAAAATGGACTCGAGCAAAGCCACCTTTCCCCTGTGCCTCAGCCCCCAGCTCTGTCCCTGGCTGTTCTTTATCTGCCCAAAGGTCCCAGCAATTTGAGGTCGATTAGCTGCAGGGCCATCAATCTGTGACAGAAGCGTGGGTTTTTTTCTGTCCTGGAGCCCAATTCCTGACTGAGGACGCTCTGCAAGATCTGAGCAAACTGAAGATAAGTAGGTCCTTATCAGATGGATCCACAAAAAGTTACCAAACACTGAATAATGTCTAAGGGCTGTACTCTAGAAAAATGGGCTGWTCATTGCATTCATGAATGAAAAATCACAGATAGAGTAAATTGCAAATAGCACCTTTCTCCCTTCTTATTAATAGGGGTCATTTCTACTTCCATTTACATCGTGTGTGCTGCATTCTTTCAGGTGATCATTAATTTGTTTTTGCTGAGAGCCAAATTTTGGCATAAACTCTTAAATCAAATGAGGGGCTCTTCTAACCATTCCATACAGCAGTATCAGGTAGCTCTTTAGCAGATTACTGAGTTTCCCAGATCTGTTACCTATTGATTCTGCAGAAGGSACAATATTAATAGCTCCTTGGTGCATTTCAGAAATTGAGTATATACTAAACGGTAAGAAAGTTTGTGGGACCTCTTAGACATATGCTGTGTCTGCTCTCACTGATGCAGTTCTGTGAAAAGCAGTGAGGCAGACAGGATCTGTCAACAATTATTCATCAAATGCCTGATTTGTTAAATATTGCATACAGATTGCCTGCTGAATAACAAGAAGCCAATTCTGGAACTTGCCTCAGTGTAATTCAGAGCTCCTCCCAATCAGCTATTAACATCTGGACTTTCAAGTATGTTAGACCAAGCTACCAAGCTATTATTCTAATTTCATTGCTGCCTTCTTACAAGTTCCTATCTAATTAACTATAATAGTGCTATTTGAAAAGCTCTCAATTTTTTTAGAGCAGCTTAGAAGCAGTGCTAGATGTCTTGGCAAATCAGCCATTTGTTTTGATAACTTGAGTGATTAATACATTGAAGTGCAACCACCTTATCCTAGACTCAGAATTGTTGAAACATAATGCACAATGCATAAAAAAAGCTCTTTAGAAAACACTGATGCTTAAAGCACTCCTCAGATTGCCAGCTCTAGAAGAAACAATGAAAATAGCCAAGAAATGTTTTTCCTTAGTGAAACTACAGAAGAAGACGCTTTTCACCAATGAATAAATTCCCCTTCCTTTATGAAACAAAATATGGGTTTGATCCAGCTGCTTCTCCATCAGAGGAAATGAAAGCAGAGGCTGCACAGTAGATGGTGAATATTCCTTCATGAGAATTAATGCTTGAGTTAAATAGACAATAATCAAATCACTGAAGGTGCATTTTCAAAAGAGGCACTTTTAAGAGTAAAAATCTTACTAGAGCATTTTGGGTCAGAGGTTAATGCCCATAAACACTTTTCATATATTTATGCAGGCAGCTTATCCTGTTCTTCAACTCTCAACAAGGTTTCAAGATAGATCTGTGATGATCTCTGACTCACTCAGTGTTTGAGCCCAGCTGCCCAGGAGTGCTGGAGCATTGTTCAAAGCTTTCCAAGAATTGTGGAGCACAGGCTGGGATGGAAAGGCCCAGAATCCCAAACAGCTGCTTAAAGCAGATTTATTCCTGTAATTGTGACACAAGCACGGTCACTTTCTGAGTCCAACGTGACACGTGTGATTGGAATCTTGAATTGGGACGCAATTTTTGTCCCAAATTCACAACATCTCTTCCAGAGTTTTTGCAGATCTTCACCTCCAGTTTCTGCAGAAAGCAGGGACTGATAGCATTAGGCTGATGACAATCCTCAGTGGAGCAGCACTGAGGGCTCTTCAGAAGGAAAGGACAGATATTTGCATCCACTTCAGCTGACTCCCAGCACAATTCCTCCATTTCTCACAGGTGACAGGATAAAGTGCCCACAGATAATGCTCTTCCCTGGCCCTTGGCAGCTTGGCATGTTCTGTTCCATCTTCCCAGGCAATGAGAAGGTGTTTATAAACAGCTTTGCATAGTTCAATCTATGGTCCTCAATAGTAATGTAGACTCCAGTTTGAACTATGAGATTTTTCTTTCTTCAGGCTGGTTCTTGTACCTACAGTTCTCTCTTCTTCTCTTAAAGAAGCCCATAAGCAAACAAACAAAACAAACAAAAACCCCCAAATTGAAAACAAAACCCCAAAGAGACTTTATGATTTAAAGTGGAGCTGGAAGGKAGATGGGAAATGGGTTGCTAGTGTTAAATAACTCCTGCTGTCAGCAGAAGCTTAAGGCACATTAGGACACAATCCCAGCCCATGGATSTGTGTTGGCTGATCCTGCACTAGAACAAGGAGCAAACCCAAGCCTCTGGAAGCACAGACAGAGCTCTCATTGCCTTGGATCCAAGAGCTCAGGTTGGGTTCTTCTGTTGCAGTGTTCAAATGTCAGGATAAGGGATTCAGCAGATGCAAAACTGGAACAGCTCTGCCTGCACCAGGAGCAAAATGTGCCAGGAGCAAAATGCACCAGGAGCAAAAGGTACCAGGAGCAAAATGCACCAGGATCTTCCCTTTGGCACCACCTCCTCCCACTGGGCGCCCTGCACACAGGCACAGGCTCAGACACAGCTCTGGCTCCGTGCTCTGGCAGTGCACATCCACTGTCACACCTCGCTCAGGTCACGGGGAGTCTCAGGGCCACCCCTGGGTGCTGACACACAGACACCCACTGTGTTTTGCAGAAAATGCAGCCCTGTAGAGCATCACCCTGCTGTGATGCTATTTCACTCTAAGGCACAAGGGCAGGCTAATTTCTGCAGTGTGAAAAACTTCGCATTTCTAAGGAGCCATTAAGCAAACAATAAATCACCAAACAAATCAGTGCCTTCCCTTTCTCAAACCCTGATTTTGCATCCGTTGCAGTGACAATAATTATGTCAAAGGATGCATAACTAGTCATTGTGTATATCAACATGGGCTTCTGCTGTGCATCCAAATAGATCTCTGGCAGCTTCGCTGGGGCTCTGTAATTGTCTTTGATTAACCTAGACATAATGATAGCTAGCTGCAAGATTGTAATGGAGATGAGAATTTCACTTAACAAATGGCCTTATCAGGTGCTCTTCTGTACATCTGTATTTGCTGCCTCACTCTCGAGAGCCAGGCTGGAGAGAATGAACACTAGAGAGGTGTTGAAATAAAATCACAGGACATGTAAGCTGAAAGCACTGCAGAGATGCAGTGAACCACAACATCCTTAAAACCACAGGCCACACTCKCTCACTGCACGTGGGTTTTGATGGCTCTGATTTACAAATTGCTTGGAAAAAGAGAGGATTAAAGTTCCTGTTACTTGTCATTTGAAACCCTCCAAGCAGTTCACAAGTGATGTGATGTTTGGAGTCAGACAGACCAGCACAAAGRCAGCACAGCAGGAGCTGTGGCTTAAACCAAGCATTGACAGGAATTTGAGARCTGGAATCCTCGATCAGGTTACACCACCACGTCCAGAGTTTATTCACACAAATAAGGCAATTAAGGGAAACCCCCCCAYGTATCTAATTCTCACTACTTGAACAAGAGTTCAGCAATTAGAGACCCTCACAGACCAAGGTCTGCTCCAAAGATCTCCACTAAGGAACCCCTTACTCCTGATTTAAAAAAAAAAAAAAAATAGGCTCATTCTCCGTTCCTCGGTTTTTCCTTCTGACAAGTGATGGGGTGTTAAGAAYAGAGAACTGTGATGATTCATAAAAAGTGTTATAAGGAATATTATCAGCTGAGATTAATGTTATATCATGTGTAATATTTATTGTCAGAGCAAGTGGAAATGTTTTCAATAATTTATATTTCAGCTATGAACTTTGGCTACGTTTCAAATGTTAATGATTTTTTTGCAAACGCGGAGGCAAAACTGTCAAAGTGTTTTCTGAATTTGGTTCACCAGCTTATTCCAATTCATGTTTATCCATTTTCTTTCTCAATCCCTTTTAGATGCAGGAAAGTTTTTAGAATTTAGAAAGCCAGCAAAAGGTTAGATATTCCATTCATATTTGGTAGCTTTGTTATGCCAAAGTCTGGAGAAAGAAYCTGAAAACCTCATCTTTAATGTTCTTTTTCATAGAACTGTCTAGTGATGCCACTGCAATGTAATAGTCCCAGGATAAAAGTTTTGGGGTAGATTTCCTTACTTTGTTCTCCTGTACTTCATATCTGACATTGTAACTTTAGGCTTATCAACTCTTAGCATCAGGTATTGTTGAAAATTAGTTTTTCAAATATAACATTTATTTTAAATATACTTATTTTAATTAAAAATTAAGTCATCAGGGAAATACAACAAAATGATTGAATGTTGGATAGGGATTTTTCACATGATAGAGATGTCACTTCTTGAAAGAAATCCAGKGCTGACAGAAGCTGACAGAAAAAAGGCCACAAAATTCAGCTGTTCGCCTCTATGATGGCCTTGGGGAATACTGKTTCTCAACTCTGACTAAAATAATAAAATTCGGTTTGGAAGGTTCAAGAATGTCCCCATTCTAAAACTCTAACACTTACTCAGTGAATCTCTAGAACTGAAATATTCTTTTTCCATTATTTAGAAAACAAACACAAGAACAAAAACATAAATAGGTGCTAATGCAAGATGGACCCAAGGAGTGCACTAAGAAGTACAATAAAGTGACTATTTCCCAAAACTGACTGAGAAGTATGAGTGTGACTTCACTGTTTTATAGACTGGCTCCTAAACTGCACTTTTTAATACCTAGCCATGCTTGGGTACAGGTAGAGAAATACTCTTGAAATGCTGGTTAACAGTTCTGAAATACTAGATGCTAAACCATTTCATGGCGTTAGAAAATTGTTTTTAATTTGTAGTGTGGCCTAATGCTGACTTGCACATGGAAATACTTTTTGAAAGACATTGCATACTGAAATAATTTATATACTAAAATAGGAAAGCAACAGAAACCTTTATTTAAAATTATGCTTAGTCTGACTGGCTTCACTAAAAGATGCATTGCATCTTGACTTTGTCCAAAAATTACTTCACAGCCTCAATGAAAACCACAGGGTTACTAGCAGGAATGCTGTCAAGGATATGAAATTACATCCGCTGAAATCCCAATGAAAGTTTCCTTCAATCCTTCAATACAAGCAGTGATCTTAGAGAAAAAAAAAAAAAAAAAAAAAAAAAAAAAAAAGCACAGGAAAGGCACGAAGTCATGTTTTCAGAACAAACTGGAAAGGGGGAAAATGAGACATCTTAGATTCCTTGGTACCTGTAAACATCAAGAAGACATCACACCTGGGCTAATCTCAAGGCAAAGCAGCCATATAAAGTAAATCTACAGGCTATCTAAAGTAAATCTATGGGCTTTCTTGGCCTTSTCAAGTATGGAAGATAACAGAAGAATAAGAAGATAAAAGATAGTCCTCTTTCTTTTTTGTTAAAAAAAGTTACTTTAAAATAGGGTGGA
Organism: Malurus melanocephalus; assembly: GCF_030028575.1. Taxonomy (NCBI): domain Eukaryota; kingdom Metazoa; phylum Chordata; class Aves; order Passeriformes; family Maluridae; genus Malurus; species Malurus melanocephalus. The sequence goes on from NW_026623400.1 coordinate 1,496,202, forward strand.
CTTTTTTTCCTCTCCCTTTGTACAATCTATTTTAAATGACCTATTTAAATGTTCTGCAATTATGGTGCTTTTGTATATTTTCCATGCAAAGCTAACAGAAAGGGAATCCCTTGAAGTCATGGTATTTTAACCAACCAAAGAAYAATCTTCTTTTTCTTTCCCCCTGAATTCTTCATACAAGGTGTCTTAAAATAGATAAGACAGGTTCATTACCACTGTCATAATTGTCAGCTYCTGTCAGTTCCATTAGTGGATAAAGGTGTCTTTGGGTATTACTCATGCACCCCTAGCCAGCCTCCCAAACTCTGCTCAAACCTCCCAAAACCATCCCTCTGCTGCTCCCTCCAGCCTCCCAAACCTGTTCTTCAGCTTTTTRCCACAATCCTTGTTATAATTCCTCTGTTTTTTCCACCTAATCCTTCTGCATTGCTTCTGGCTTACTTTATTGGTATTTAATATCTGAATATCTTTATTGATTTATTAATCACTCTTTTGATAAAATTCATTTCCCCTGACATTTGGGGCATGTTGTTTTCAGATTTGTCTGGGAGGTTGGTTAAACTTCACACTTTGGAGAGGACCTGAAATGTTGAATGTCAAAACAATATTCAGGCCATAGATCTTGAGATTAAGCAAGACATTGTCTTTTTTTTTTT
>NW_026623400.1:1496877-1504590 GCF_030028575.1 Malurus melanocephalus
TTTTTTTTTTTTTTTTTTTTTTTTTTTTGTTATGCTGAACGTGTCTACAAGCATATCCTCCTCTTGGCTTAAGAGGATTCCAATAATGCTTGAATTTTCCTTTAGACTACAAGGTTTCCATCATTCAGGTACCAGTTTAGACTTTTCACATTAATCTGCCTTTGATTCTTTCACTATTTAGTAAATATGCATAAATGTTTCTTCTGAAAATGAGATTCCATGGACATGTGGGATAAAAAGATACTTTCCTTTTTAAATGTTAAAAGTGTGAGAGTGTGAGAAAATACAGATTTGTTTCTGATGAAGTGAGGAAACTCTACAGAAGTTGATTTTTCTTGTTTACTTTTCCATCTAAACTTTGATTGAAATTAAATTAACATGACTGTGAGTTGCAACAGGCATTGTAAAACATTTGACTTGTGCTGTTGCTGTGTGTTTTGTCCAGCTCATCCTCCTCTCAGAACTTGTCCCACCTCTCTCTCACCCCCAAAAGTGTCCAGGTGCTCACACCACTGATCACACACCAGCTGTAACACATGCTGGAACACATTACAGGCCAGCTGAGTTCACTAATTTGGCTGAAAATCACCCTAATCCAGAGAAGAAAAAAAGTTTTTTGGGCCTGGTGAGCTGGTTCAAGGAGGGTCCAACAAACACCAGAGATGGCATGAGAGTTTGACAAGCCTTCACTGCTCTGAATCATTATTTCACGCATGAAATCTGGATTTATTTTTTTAAAAGATATTTCTGGGCTTTTCCATCTTTCTTTGATGGTTCAGCTCTTGTTCCCTGATGTGTCCACCCAGTGGAATCCAGCAGAGCTGCTTGTACATATTGCTGTGCTTAAGCCCTTTTAAGGTGAGGAACATTTCATTTTACCTGCTTTTGGAACAGCCTGGTCTGGCTGCTCGTGCCTTGGGGACAATTACATGAGGCAGCCAAAAAATGAGAGGACATTCCCCTCGTCACCCAGATGGGGCTGAAATCGTGGAGACGGTGAGACACCCATCTCAAATAAACCTTTCTTGGGAAGAGAAGATATGCCAGGGAAGATTCAGGTTGGATATTAGGAGAAGGTTCTTCACCCAGAGGGTGTTTGGGCACTGGCACAGGCTCCCCAGGGATGTGGACACAGCCCCAGCCTGCCAGAGCTCAAGGAGCATTTAGAAAACACGTGGTGTGTGATCCTTGGGGTCTCCTGTCAAGGACCATGAGYTGATCTTCAATGATCCTTGTGGATCTCTTCCACTGCAGGAAATTTTATTACTCTATGATGATTTTGGTATAGTGTCAAAATGGTTGTTGTTAAAAGCAAAAATATCTTTTTCAGCTACAGGTTCAGTACCCCTACCATGAGGACATTTTATATCAGACCAGCACTGGTCTCCAATTATTAGGTTAAAAGGTCACAGTTACTGAAGTAGCTGCAGTTTCCTTCTTGAAAGGCCATGTTCCTACATTCCTCTGCAATAGTCTAGAGGCAGTMGGAAAACCAGTATTGGCCCGCTTTTTTAAAAAACAATAATAAAAATGTCTGTTAGCTCGTGAGCCTATGGAGGCTWTAATTGAAATTAATAGAAAATGCAAAAGTAGAGGAAATTAGGGCAGCTGCAAAAGAAACCCCAGAAGCAAAAGCAGATTAAAGTAGAGCAACRTGCAAACCCATGCAACAACTTAATTTTGCTTCAGATGTTTCCCCCTTGGTGGAACYTTTTCCCTAAATCAAGCAACAAGTCTCCAGCACGTGGTTTCTTCTGCAGATGCCCATTAATTCCAGCCAGTGGTCCCTCAGATGATGAGCACAGAACTGCAGTAGCTGGGGAATGACTCCCTCAGTGGCTGGAGGAGCTGGCAGTTTGCTCTTCATCCAACAGACAGCACCAGCTTAAACTTCAGCAGAAACAGAATCTTCATTTTTCATTCTATTGTTTTATTTTCTTTCCTGTAAGCTTTATTCTTGAACTTTCCCATAAATAAATAAATAAAGAGACCTTTCTGTTTGCAGGTAGCTTAATGAGGGAGTTATTCCATCAACCTTGTGAGGCCCCATTTTGGTCTGTGGGATTCCAGAAGGTGATAGGAAACAGTCTCATGTGTGAGGAAAACATGGAGGAGTGAGGATTTAAATTAGAATGTTCTAAATTGATATTCTGTTAATGTCAAGTGACCTCAAACCACCCAGTCCTGACTGGGAGCCTAACAGCTATAGAAATCATGGTATAAAGGATTTCTCTTGCTGCTGTTGAAGACAAAGTTATCAAGGAGCAAACGAAGAGACCAGTCTTGGAACACAGTGCATTTTCTCCCCTTCTTAAAGCATTCCTTTCCTTCTTTTCCYCTCCTATCTCCAACCACAGTCAAAGTTCTTTACATATTCTATCCACTGAATGGACATAGCTCTTTTATTCAGTTAATAGGCCCTCTGCTCAGGGAGAATGAAGTATTATTTCATGATTTGGTGTATTCAATAATGTCAATGTTTTCTAGCACAAGATCCTTATTCTAAATACATTACTCATCTTGAGAAATCTTTTAGTGAGCAGGTTCCACATGAGTGGGTAGGACAAGAGTGGTTGCATGTAAGTTTTGCATTTAAACTTACGTCCTAAAACCTTATGGAAACATATCCCACGTAAGTTCTTCATCCATTATTTTTCTAAATTTTCTTTGTCTCACATTTTTGATTGTTCCTGGGGTAAAGAGGATAGGCCAAGCTTGGCTTTAGCCTCTGACAGTGAGCTGGAGGGTGAACAACCCCCGGGTAAATGAGCACAGAGAAAGAAAATAAGTAAGGCATGAGATATCTTGCAATTTAGTGGAATTAAATGCCGACCCAGTGTGCTCTGATAGCACAGCTATGGAAAGCTGGCAAGCACGGTGTTCTGGAGCTGGACAACCCCATGGGCTGAGTTTACAAAGAGAATTGGTGAGAAAACCTACTACAGCATCATGCCCACTTGATCAAGCATTCAAGACAAAAACTCATTGCAATTGAACAGCAAAAGATGGAATTAAAACCCCTGGCAATCCCGGGGAGGGGATGCACACATTTCAGTGACTCCTCAGGTTTCCTGCATGCAGGTGATGGGTTACTTGTTCCAGAGGAGGGGTACTGGAGAAAATGGAGGAAGTTAGGTGGAAATAACACAGAGAGAGGCAGAGGCATATATCTGACCGTTTGTTCCAGGTTATTTAGCACAGCACTCTGCACAGCACTCGGGTCTATCGCAGACTGGCAGCGCTCCCTCTCACACGGTGTCTTTGAAAGGATATGCATGCTGGGACTCACTCCAGTGCAGACTGAGTTTTCAAGGATGCTCTTCCTCCCCCTTTTGACTGACAGTCTGGCAAAATATAGACAAGATGTGGACATTGGGTGGAGTTATTAATTGATTTTTGGGCTTTTCACTTCCTCAAATGGCTATGTTCTATTAGGTGAAGCCTTATTAGAAGACTGCAAAGTCATTTTTGCATTCTGCTGTGTTGGATGCTGTTTGCTGAGTGTGGCTGTTATTACTGATCTATATGGAAGCAGAAACTTGTTGTAGACTTGTTAAACTGAAATTGCTTAACCATGGAAACCCCAGCAACAGACAAAGCTCATACAAACCTTTTCTTCCCTAATCAAAGAATCGTTAACCAGCTTCCCAGACATTCCAAAACAGTTGGAACAGTTTGTTCTTTACCTGGGCCCCGTGTGAAAGGCCAAAATATTAACTTTTGGGCTACTTTTAGCATTCTTTGGGCAAAGGAACGTGTAACATTTAGTGTTTATGTAACAGTTATAGGGTCCTATCCAAACAGATTCACATTAATTTCTGGAGACTTTTTACCAGAGTTTCTTACTCCTGGCATGAACAGAGCAATTCCAACACATATATGTGCACACTGCTTCTCTCCCAGGTGGGTTTTTTTGTCATCTGGATACCTGAGGCTTGCTCACTGCTGGCCAGGAGAGATGTCAGCACATGACCAAGGAAAGAACATTCCTGTGCTGCTCATGACAATTGCAATTTCTTGTCTTGGTCTTCTGATTTCAAGAGCCAGGGGTACATGGGTCATAGATATTTTTGGTTACTTCTCACTACTGAGGACTAATCCTTATCTGATTTTMAGGATGACAACAAACTGGAGAGAGCAGAAGGGTGCAGTGCAGTGCCTGTGGAAAAAGCATTTAGGATGCACACAAATCCACAGGTAACATAAAGGAAGGATAATGGCAAATGTATGAAAGACACTTCTTCTCTACCCTACATCCTGATTTCAGGTATCCTAAATTGCACTTGTAAATGCTCAGGAATGAGTAGGATGTTTATAACCTGTTTCATGTCAGTTCATTTCCCACTCAGAGAATTACTGTGGATCGAAAAACAAAGCAAGAACTGCCCTCGCCTTCAGCTGCAGCCCCATTTGCATGTGTGCCGAGAGGCTTGAGGAAAATGCTCTCCAAGCTTTCCTGCTGTGAGCAGTGGACTCAGCATCTCAACTGGCCTCTGCATTTTGATGACTCTGTTGCAAGAAGCTTTTCCTCCTGACAGACTTTGAATGCACATAAGGCTCAGTTTCAGTCTCAAGTTCCTGCAGCAGCCCAGAACTAAATTGGGAGAGGCAGGTGACCAAACATGTCTATGTGTTTAAAAAAAAAGTATTACTTAGAAGATCTAGCAAAAATGTGAACAGAGCCAAAAATATAAATAGGCTTCTGCAATTTCTGATCAGATTTAATGATGGATGTCAGCATCCAAGAGTAAAAAGTACCTTTCTCTCCCAAGACCTTCTACTTAGATATCTAAGTAGATAATGACATTATCACAAGCTAATTGCACCATTACTGAATGCCASCCTGAGTGTGCCTGCTTGGCTGGGAATTGGTAAATCTCACATTTCTACTTCTTCTTCAGACACTTCTCTCTGCAGAAAATCCTGCTATGARTCTGTCTGCCTGTTAGCTTTTGCTCTCCTTTTGCCAGGCTGAAGAAGGAGAAAATACATGCTGCTGTGGCAAACAAGAGACGGGGGAAAAAAATCAAAGGAGATGAATGAGGCTCCATCACAGTAGGAAATGTAAGAAAAGGTTAGAGATGGCACGGTGTGTAGCCTGAAGTAATCTTGTAAACTTCAGGAAACTGTCTGATTCTGCTGTCTTCCAATGACTATCTACCATCAGCCTACACAGAAAATTTCTGATAGTGATAGAACCTCAAGCTGGACCTCAGAAAATGGGTGCAACCAAGTGATTCTAAGATGTAACCCCTTAAAGTGTTTTATTCCTTAAGCACATCATCATCTTGGATCCCAGTCTTGACCTTARCTTGCACTTATACTTTAAAATTCCCCTCAATTTGCTCTGGATTGTTGTCCTGACATCAAAGCCTAAATCTGAGTGAGTTTGACATGATGTAGGCTAGGGCAAGTAGCTTAGAAATCACTTAAATATAAATATATGRCATACTGAAACCTTAATAATGAAATTGCGCTGCATAACTAAGTTTCCTTCTCAGGTAAGTTCTACAACACCATAAACATGTCATTGGTAATAGCCCCTTATAATAGAAATATCAAGAATTATTTACTTATAGTGTAATTTCAGTTCTCAAATACTTATTCAATTCATGGTTTACCTGACTAAAATATTATATTTTATTGTGCCTCCTGTTTGATGTTCGATTCAGTCTCTAAGCAGTTGTTTGAATGTGGTGGGAGCAGTGATCTCTTTGAAACTGTCAATATGCTCTTTCACCCACTAAATAAGCAAGGAATTAGTTTAACATCCAGATACAGTTGCTGATTAAACAAAATGGGCATCTTCATCTTTACACCTTTACATATCTGTTCCTGTTGCTAAAATAGGTATAAACCAGCTATCATCCTAAATGAATTTTATTCTAGACCTTTGCTCTCTAWTTCATTAGTTTATTTAAATAATGTTTGAAAAATTCAGCTTAAACTATTTGCAAATCCTTCTAACCTGGGCCCTTCATATACACACATTCCCTTTYATGTGAACAGTACTTTGTTAATGGCTCAATAATTAAGAGAGTTTACATTTTAAAGACCTCCGTTTTTAATTGGCTGAATATTAATCACAGATCACTTTCAGTTCTGTTGTGATATGCAAATTATTGATGTCTCAGCTGCATTTGTTTTCAGGTATCAGTCTAACCGCATAATGCAAAATAACATTCTGCAATTATTTCAATTAGATGCAGCCAGCCTTTGGAGCCAGCTATTTATTTCATTTCAGTAAATGAAGAAAGCAGTTGCTGTTTTCCATTCCCTGGTGTTTATTGCCCAGAACTAGCACTCACAGCCGGTATGTGTACAGCACATAAACAGTTTTCTAACTGGATCACGTTAGCATTCAAGGTAAAGGACAAGCAGTTGAACTCTCCTTGCAAGATTTCATTTGGTTAACTGACTCTCCTGCTTTGGAATGAGATGTCACCTTGTTTGGGGGTATTCATTACCATTTTAAAGTGTATTATGAAAGGCAGAGTCAATAGGAGTTCTTAATTAGCAGAATCTGTTTAGCACCAGTGCATAATATTTGAGGATTTTTTTTTYCCGTCAGACTGCAGCTGTTACCTAAGCAGAGAAGGAATTTCACCTAACCACAAAGAATGAGATAGACAAATAGCTGCGTTGTCTTAAGAACGGCTCGGGTATGTCTCCTCGCAGCGATTTCGCTCCATAATTGCAATTCACATTAAATGCAGCAAATGTTACCATCCTGCCCACTCAGTTTCCACCTCTACTTTTGTTTCAAGCCGGGAGGGGAGATCGCCGGAGAAGAGTGGGGGGAGTCCTTCCTTCCTCCCGTTCTCTGTCCTTCCCCCGCTCGGCTCTCGCAGCCGCTCTGCCCTGCGGCTCCCGGGGCCGCGCTGGCCCCGTCCCGGCCCCGGGCTGCACTTGTGGCTGCCGCGGCCGCCCATGGCAGCTCCCTCCGGCCCGGGGGGCTCCTCCCGCCCCGCACTCCCCGCCCGGGCTCCGCGGGGGCAGCGCCGCGGCTCCCCGGCCAAGGTACGGGCGGCGCGGCGCCTCCGGGCTGCGGGAGAGGCTCCGGCGGTGGCGATGCGCCGGGATTGCTGCCCCGGAGCGGCGTCTCCATCCCCGCCGGAGCAGCGCTCGGTGCGTGCCTGAGTGTGTTCTGTGTGTGTGTGTGTGTGTGTGTGTGCGGTGTGCGTGTGGCGGAGGGAGGGGAGGGGGCTCCCTGCGTGCAGGGGGTGGGCGAGAGCAGTGCGATGGGAGCGGGTGCCCGTGTGCAGAGGGATCCTCTCCCCGCATGTGTGCGGGGGACCGCGGCGGCGGGGCAGGGCTCAGCCGGGCGGCTGCTGCATGCGGCGGAGCCCGCGGGCTACCGCAGAGCCGGGCTTGCCCTCGCTCCGCTCGGCCGGGGGTGCTCGCCCCGGAGGTTGCCCGGCTGCCCCCGCCGCCCGCTGCGTGCGCGGAGCCGCCGGAGCCGCCGGAGCCGGGAGCGAGCGGGGAGAGCGGCGCAGCGCAGCCGAGCGGAGCCGCGGCGACCCCGGGCGCCGAGGTAGGGACGGTGCCGGGCTGGGCGCGGAGCCCTGGCCGGGAGCATCACCCAGGGCGGCGGGCGCCCGCCGGGCGTGTGAGTGCGGGCGGGGGTGGGGGCACGGCGGGGCCGCTCTACGGTGGCGTTTTCATTTCTTTTCATCATTCCTAAGGTTTTGTTTTTATTGCTATAATAATTAC
>NW_026623400.1:1505246-1531154 GCF_030028575.1 Malurus melanocephalus
CGCCGCCCCGCCGCCAGCCCCGCGCAGCGCCCGCAGCCTGCCCGCTCGGCACCGGCCGGGGCCCCGCGGCGGAGGAACCAGAGGGGACCGGAGCGTGGGCGAGGCAGGGACACGGGAGGACGGAGCCTGCCAGGGGGAGGGCGATGGAGCGGCGGCGGAGCGGGGGCACCGGTCCGCCCCTGGGGGCGCGCTCGCTGCGGACGGGGTCGGGAGCCTGCGGGCATCGGCAGCGGCTGCTCCGCACCCCTTCCCCCTGTGCTCCCTCTGAGCGGCCTCTTTGACCCCTTCAGCCATCCCTTCCTCTCATCCTTCCTTGTCTCATCTGTGCTTTCCCTTTCTCTCTTGTCCTCCTGTCCTGCGGTCTTTTCCTCATCCCTCCTCTGCCCTCCCTTCCAAGTCTCCCGGCACATCGTCCCCTTGTGCCTCCCTCCAGCCCGGTTCTCCTCCCTCCAGCTGGCTCCTGCTTTCTCYACTTTTCATTCTGGCTCCCTCCTGCCAATTCAGTGGCTTCCCACAGCAGGAAATGAAAGGGACAAGTTGGGAAGTGGGGGTAATGGGAATATGGGGTGTGTGTGTGCGATGTATTGATTATTGACTGATTTGCTAAAAAAAAGGAAAAAAAAGCTGCCATATAACTCACAGCAAATGCTGTGGCTCCAGTTCTTCTGCGTAAAAAAATGGCAGCTTAGCTGGCCTGACTATATGCAAAGGGTTCTTATCAATGCAGGAATAAGAGCAAATTACATAATGTTTTTTGGGGAAAAAAAAAATTGTTCTCAGGTTTCAGTAGTGTCAGGCGAATTGTGACTTTGTTGTGCCCTRCAAGTCAGTGTATTGTTATTCCTGGGGATGGGGCTGTATGCCTGTGTATGCTTCTTTCATGTCTGTGTGCTTCCATTGGTCACCCAGAGCTGATCTTGTTTTGTGGATGGTTGTGTTTCTGCAGTCAGTTTACCACCTACTTATTTAAACTAGGTATCAGAAGTGACAGAAACAATGTGTGTGCATGCCTGTGTAGCTCTTGAGTGAATATCTTTATCATGGTGATAAATCTGTACGTGTTGATGCTTCAGATACTTATACTGAGCCTTGGCATTGCTTTTTGTGTCAGCATCTTCATTCTTTCTGTATTGTGCTATCCCAACCCAGATTTTTGGACATGCATAACATCAGCATTTGTGTTTAATATCCCTGAAATGCACAGCAACATATGAGCAGYGCAGGACTGAGGAGAGTAAATATGCATAAAATTGGAATCTCCTTTGGTTATTTTACTTTGTTAGTTATGCATGCTTGGCATGTACAAGAGAGAGAAATATATTTGACAGACCTGAGAGTTATTTGTGTTTGTCTACAGAAATTTACATTCCGTGTTTGAAATCATCCTAGCTCCCGTGCACTTGTTTGGTTGTTAAAGTCTTTCATGTTGTTTTAAATTCAGTTCTTGTAGTTTATCCATAATCCTTGGCAGGTACAGTAGCTCAGTGGTATACGATTTTTAACCCAAACGATGTTTTGGAACAATGTCAACTGAAAAACRTTTTCTTTTTTCTTTCCTTCTTTCTTCTTTAGATTCTTTATCTTTGTTCAGGAGCCTAAGGTTGCTTGCTGATCACAAGAAGATGATTCTGTGGCTCTTTCTGGTTCTGTCATCTCCAGTTTCTTCTACAACTGCAGATGATGATATATCTGTGGAAATTTGCAATGTTTGCTCCTGTGTGTCAGTTGAGAATGTACTCTATGTCAACTGTGAGAAGGTTGCAGTCTACAGACCAAATCAGCTTAAACCGCCATGGTCTAATTTTTACCACCTCAACTTTCAAAACAACCTGCTAATTATTCTGTATCCAAATTCCTTTCTTAATTTTACACATGCAGTGTCCTTGCAACTGGGTAATAATAAGTTACAGAACATTGAGGGAGGGGCCTTTATGGGTCTTAGTGCACTAAAACAGTTGCACTTGAAYAACAACGAATTAAAGATTCTCCGGGCTGACACTTTCCTTGGCATAGAGAACTTGGAGTATCTCCAAGCTGACTACAATTTAATCAAGTTTATTGAACGGGGAGCCTTCAATAAGCTTCACAAGCTGAAAGTCCTGATACTTAATGACAATCTGATTTCATTCCTTCCCGATAATATTTTTCGATTTGCTTCTCTAACCCATCTGGATATACGGGGGAATCGAATACAGAAGCTTCCCTACATTGGAGTTCTGGAGCACATCGGGCGAATTGTTGAATTGCAGCTGGAGGACAACCCCTGGAATTGTACCTGTGATTTGTTGCCTTTGAAAGCGTGGCTGGAGAACATGCCCTACAACATCTACATTGGAGAGGCTATCTGTGAAACACCCAGTGACTTGTACGGAAGGCTGCTGAAGGAAACCAATAAGCAGGAGCTGTGCTCCATGGGGACAGGGAGCGATTTTGACGTGCGCATCCTGCCTCCCTCGCAGCTGGAGCCCGGCTACAGCACGCCCAAYGGCCACACCACTCAGACATCGGTGCACAGATTAGTCACAAAGCCGCCAAAGACTACAAATCCTTCCAAGATCTCGGGGATAGTAGCAGGCAAAGCRCTGTCCAATCGCAGCCTCAGTCAGATCGTATCTTACCAGACCAGGGTGCCTCCTTTAACTCCTTGTCCGGTCCCTTGCGTTTGCAAAACTCATCCTTCGGACTTGGGATTAAGCGTCAATTGCCAAGAAAGAAATATAGAATCGATGGCTGAACTTGTACCCAAACCTGCAAATGCCAAGAAACTGCATGTAAATGGCAATTATATTAAGGATGTGGATACTACAGATTTCGCCGAGTTTGAGGGGCTGGATTTGCTACATTTAGGCAGCAATCGGATTTCAGTGATCAAAGGGGACGTTTTCCGCAACCTTACAAATTTACGGAGATTGTATCTCAACGGCAATCAGATAGAGCGCCTGAGCCCAGAGATGTTTGCTGGCCTCCACAACTTGCAATATCTGTATTTGGAATACAATGTTATCAAAGAAATCCTAGCAGGCACCTTTGACCTCATGCCAAATTTGCAGTTGCTCTACCTGAACAACAATCTTCTGCGAAGCTTGCCAGCGTACATTTTTGCTGGTGCACCACTTGCTAGACTGAATCTGAGGAACAATCACTTCATGTATTTACCTGTAAGTGGTGTTCTTGATCAGCTAAAATCTCTTACACAAATAGATTTGGAAGGTAATCCTTGGGACTGCACTTGTGATTTGGTTGCTTTAAAGCTGTGGCTTGAAAAGCTAAATGAAGGTATTGTGGTGAAGGAATTGAAATGTGAAACACCCGTGCAGTTTGCTAACATAGAACTTAAGTCTCTGAAAAATGAGATTCTCTGCCCCAAACTTTTAAACAAGCCATCTGCTCTGTTCACTAGTCCCATGCCCGCTGTTATTTTTACAACGCCGCCGGGACCAGTCCGGAGTCCTCCTGGTGGCCCAGTTCCATTGTCCATCCTCATCCTGAGCATATTGGTTGTGCTGATTTTAACAGTGTTTGTTGCTTTTTGTCTTCTTGTTTTTGTGCTTCGGCGCAACAAAAAACCAACTGTAAAGCATGAAGGGATTGGAAACCAGGAGTGCAGTTCTATGCAGCTGCAGCTGAGAAAGCACGATCACAAGGCAAACAAAAAAGATGGACTGGGTGCAGAGGCCTTCATTCCTCAAACCATTGAGCAGATGAGCAAAAGTCATACCTGTGGCTTGAAAGAGTCTGAAACAGGCTTCACGTTTGCTGACCCACCAGGGCAAAAAGTCATTCTGAGAAATATGAATGACAAGGAGAAAGATTTGTTGCATGTGGATASCAGAAAAAGACTTAGCACAATCGATGAACTGGATGAGTTGTTCCCTGGAAGGGATTCCAATGTATTTATTCAAAATTTTCTGGAAAGTAAAAAAGAATACAACAGCATAGGGGTCAGTGGCTTTGAAATACGTTACCCAGAGAAACTGCAAGACAAAAAAAACAAGAAATCTCTAATAGGTGGTAATCATAGTAAAATTGTAGTAGAACAAAGAAAAAGTGAATATTTTGAACTAAAAGCTAAGCTTCAAGGTTCACCTGACTACCTACAAGTCCTTGAAGAACAAACAGCTTTGAATAAAATATAGGTCATACAATCTTATTGCCTACAGAGGACMTTTATTTAATGATGAAAGTGCCTTTTGTTGACTTTTAACTTCCAAATACTATATTATATTGATAGGCATAGAGGCAGGTGTGTCCAAGGGTGTCTGATTAACTGTAGCTGCGTAYGATTTGTCAAGTAGAGGAGAATTTCCTTAATAGATTTTACTCCATAAAGCTCATGCCCTGTGGAATCCTGTAGGGATACTGCAAACTCTATTGCCAAAGGGATGCTTTATACACGTTACACTGAATTTAACCTCAAGAGGCATATATGTTTTGTATCTTAAATGCAAACCATCGTCTCCTTGTGCTTTGTTAGAACAAACACAAGAAACCTGGTACTGATATTTGTACTTCAGCTGGGTCCTTCATCCTGCACGTGGATTTTAAGCTGGTGGAACTGGAGTAATCCTTTGATTTGTGGTGTTCTAATGGCACTGTTTAAAGCTTATCTGGAAAGTAACAAGCATGCAAAGAGAGAACATTCAATAGTATGTGTAAATTGGTTACATTTATGGGCTGCATCTTGAAACCACTGGAATTATAATGTTAAATTGTGCAAATATTTGTTTAAAATATACCATGCATTACATACCTATGAAATAAATCTGACCACCTGAAGCATACATGTCTACACAGAAAATTTAAAAAAAAAAAGAAAGAAAATAGTTCGACCTGACTTCTGCAGTATTCGTGACATCTGAAGAAAATAGTTGATGTTTATGCAGAATCTGTTCTAAGACTCATCTCCAATTAAAACTAGAGTTCCTTCTCAGTTACGTGAAACTCTTGCAACCCCAACAGGTTGTCCAAAATTGTCAAAGTGCTTACTGTGTGAGCGTAGCAGAAATTATTTTTGTAATATAATTCATATTTATGAAATACTTTGTATACTACATAGGAAAAAATATGTACTCCTTAATATGTATTTAATATGCCTGACTTGTTTTCCTGATCACAATGCATTAATCATTCAGTATAAATAAAACCAGACAAATATACCAAACAGCAACCGGGGATGTAATGTATAGCATCGTCCAGAATTAAGTGATCAGATATAATAATAATAATAATAATAAAATTGTTCTGTACTATTCTTGTGAGATTAGCATATTATCTTATTTCAGATTTGTTACCAATGGTGCGTTTTAAAATAGATTCATTAGTTTTTTTAGTATTGTCTCAGGCAATTATTTGCCCTCAGTTTTCTTGCTTTTCAGGTCTCTACAGCTTAATCGAAATACTTTTCACCACAAGTATTTACAGGAATTCATGCTAAGAGGAATATTTTGATTGTATATGCAGAAGTTTTCTGTTCTTATTATCTCTCTGGCTGCTGTTAGTCAGCAAAAGCTGATCAGAGCAGTGAACAATAAGGCAAATCCTGTCTAAAAYCACAGGGCAAAACGGATATAGTGGTCTCAGTTCAGAGGACTGTGTAGTCACAACTAGAGAGTAAAAGCTCGCCTTTTGAAAGCTGGGTCTGAATAGCCAGGAAAAAAAAGGTAGGAGAATGGAAAATCCCCATTGTATCTCACTGATGGATGGTGCTTTGACATGAGAATGGAGATATATTGGTAAAGCATCCTGTATCAAATCTGTGCAATGACATTAACAAAGTTTCCTTGACTTGATGAGGTCTGGATAAGACCCTCTTATCTCCTTTGATTTCAGAACCTTTACTCCTCTCTACCTTTTATAATTAATATAAGTCAATTAAGACAGTAGGATATAAACATGAACGTTTTTCATGAATCTGAAGCTAGCAAAAAATTAGAGCAAGGCTCAATAATAATTCTGTGGAGAAGGCTGTGTCAGCTATTTCCAATATAAACCTCTAATTTCAGGGCTTTATGACACTGAGATGAAATTTTTATTCTGGAATGATACTTGGCAAGCAGCCTGCAGTATATTTTTAACAACATAGACCAAAAAAAAAAAAAAAAAAAAAAAAGAAAACCCAAAAAAAAGCAATGCTTCTTTATTTAAGAAAAAGCAAACAAAACATTTCTCTACTTTCAGACATTTGTTTATGCTCTTGTGGCTCGGAAAGAAGGCAGTTTTTATTATTTTTCTCCATACTGCAAAGTATATACATGGCTTCAGATAATAAAATTACAACAGATAAATTAATGGCTGAGTTTCTCTCAAAGAGCTGCAGCTATCCATGCACAATAATTAACTTGATTCAGAATGTCATAGGGATTTTCAGGACATGGATACTGTGTATGCATGCATAAAAATTTCCTGGTTGTCCAATGATGTAATACACGGCCAAGGTTTGGGTAGGAACGTGTGAATTTATTGTTTGTGGGTTCAGGAGTGTCTGTGCTGCACTGATCAGGTGATGGCAGAGGGTCACAGGGCATTGGGGCTGCTCTGCACTGTGCTCYGTGGCCCTGAGGATGTGTCTGAGCTCCCTGGGATTTGCCCAAGAAATGCACTGACACACTCAGTGCATTGTCACGGTCATGTCCTGCATGAGCCTCCTGAGAGGAATGTGTTAAAATTATTAAAAATAGCAAACAAACAAATACTTAGTGATGATAMAACTGATGTGCTTATGATTTGTGTGGCCCTGAGTCAGAAGAACAATTATAAATTATCATACCTTCCTCAGCTAAAAAAAAAAAAAAGAGGAATAAAATAAATTTTATTTTATGTTGTGGGGGGTTTGGGGGGTGTTCTTTTTGGTTTAGTTTTTTTTTTTTCTTCATTTGTTTGCATTTTTTTTGGGTTTTGGAGTGGTGTCCTTTGCTGATCAAAGAAGAACTGGATCACTATGCTRTACTATTACACTGGGTCAGAATTTCCTGATCACTGAATCCCAATCCAGTAAAGCATTCAAGCTCATCCTAAATCATGTGCTATTCATGAGGTAATAATTAGATACCTGCCCAGGAGTGGGGCTAAGATAGAGGTTTGTCATTGAATTCAAACCCAGCCAGCTCAGAGCCATTGTATATAATCCATAGACTCCTCTGGGGTTATGCAGTTGAGTGTAGCTTCACCAGCATCACTAAAGGTTGCACAATCTGGACCTTCCTGTAGAAAYTGTTCCTAAGTGTTTGACAATGTATGGTGCAATATGTAGGCCTATTAGTGTGGGTGAAGAATGCAGAAGCTGGCAAAACACTATTTTTCTGTGAAATTGTTCCTTTGAATGGCAACCTTCGTGTCAGTTTATTTTTCTCCATGTTTTGAAGCAGTGTATGTGTCTGCACAGCRGTTTCAGTGTGATGTCCATTCAAATCTCTGGTCAGTCGTTCTCAGAAGGTGACTCTTGGGTGTGGTTTAACAGGTCTGTCTGTTCATTACGTTGGTTTGAGTGGCCATGCTTGTAAAATGGCTGTTAAGACCCATAGACATGAGCTAAACCAGTGAAGGTGTTAACATCATCTGTTGTCTCCATTGTATTATAAAAAAGTTTCCATTTTTAAATGAAATCAATAAAGTGTAATAATTTCCTTGAAAAAGAAAAAAAAAATTGTGCAATTTTATCAGAAAGCAAATACCACGGTGCAAGAACACAAGAACAGGTGATTTATGTTTTGCATTTAGTGTTCAAGATCGACAATAATGCAGCAATCTAGTATAAATATCTTTTCTAAATGCTCTTTTTTTTTAAAGCCATAATGATGATATAAATTATAAAGGCATGGCCTTGTGAATAATGTTAACAAATGTTTCAGAATCAAGAACAAACATCCAGAACTCGATGGTGGTATAATATCTATAATATCTTTTGCATGATTTGTATGTTGATATTGTATGAAATGAGCACAGTGAGACTTTTTTTTTTTTTGGTTGCATCCAAAGAGTTAGGAAGGAAATATAACAAGAATGTATTTATAATCACTCTATTTTGAAATAAAGAAAAAAAATGTATTGGCTTTACCCTGTTTTGGTCATTACTATTCTAGGTTAGTTTATAATTAAGACAGTTACTTATGACATCCAGTCCAATGTAAAACACAGAAACCTATTGTTTATTAATTTTGTTTGCCTTCATCAACATCAAAATACTAGTCAGTGTTGACTTCAAAATTTGTATGAAATATTAATAAAATTGTTTGGTACTATTGTATTTCTGAAACTAGACTTTGTTAAGTGCCTGTGATATTCTCTTTTGGATCATTTGTATATGGATGAGAGAGAATCTGTAAAGCAGTTAAACAGAATCTGTAAAGCAGTGATGTTTTCTAATCATCTCAAAAATTTGTTGTATTTTAGAAAGCTTTTCTCATCTTCTGTTGTCCAACAAAATCTTCCTTTCCCCTGTTATGCAAATAATCTCTCCAAAGTCAGTGAATTTTTTTTCTCCAATACCACCACAAGTAGAATTTAGATTTTAGTTGAATTATGAGTTCTTCAACCCGGATGTGCTTAGAGGAACAATTACACAATGTTTGGGCATTTGTTTTCATTCTACTCTCTGTTAGTCATTTTCAATAACAATTTTTCAGAAGAAAGAAAAGTTAATTTGTCCTTAGCAGAAGCAAAAGTTTCATTTGGTTAGGTTAGCTTTATAACTGAAAGGTGAAAAGACATCTTTAGGTAGTTTAACTTCCAAATTTATATTTTGTAGTTAAAATGTTTTACAAAGCCTCATAAAAATGTTCATGGCAAGGGAGAAGGGCAGGGACAGAATTACATTTAGATTAAACATTCCCTGTTGTGCAGAATTTAACATGCATTATAATGGCAGTGAATGAGAATCAGAATGTGATATGGAGTAGAAAATCAGGACTTGATACAGATTTTTTTCGCTTGCAGTTGAAGTGTAAGATTAGGACTTCACAGCATTATTTGAGAAAGGCCTACATATAATATTCCATATCATTTCTTTCTAAAGAATAGCTCAAGAACTGAGAGTTAATTATTCATGTTTTGATAATAAGTGTGCACGGCTTTCCTGAATGCAAAGGAACTTGAGAGTTTTCTGTTAATATGTTTTGTCATTATTAGTCTTTTATTTCTAATTTCAGTTCACTCATCCTTATGTATTATGATTGATGCTGTGTTACAAAATAAAAGTAGGAATATTATTGCTCAGGGACAAACTCAGAAAAAAATTTACCAATGTAAATCCAGACTGACTGAACAGACTTCAATAGAGTCAAATCCTCCTTACCCAAGTGAACAAAAAAAAAAAGCGGAAAATAGTAGATTGATCCATCATTGAAATAAAAATAAGTAAATTTTTGTCTTGAAATGTAATATCATCCTGCTTTATACTCTGTTGATTTGTGTGGTAAAGCTGTTACAATTTTCAAAAGACTGTAGGGAGAGCACAGACTGAGTGCAGTCCTGTATCTGTTTGATGTCAGTGGAACTCTACAATGATTCAAGAGCTGTGAGCATCCCAGAGCTGTACTATGCGTCCAAAACTATATAAATTTGCTGGTTTATACATAGACTTGGGGTAGATCTCACTTAAAATACAAATGCTTTCTTAACAATACAATTTACTTCTTCCCTGTAATGGAGCAAAGTTGCTCTGCTTTTGTTTTTCATTAAGTAGGGTGTTTCTTGCAAATATCTTTGTTTTACTGCTAATTTTATTTGTATTCACTAGTGATACTTAAGGTAATTCATTTACTGTCTCAAAGCAGTACATTTCAACAGTCTGCTTTTTGAAAATACCATTCACTGGTAGTAGAGAGATCCTGAGTTACACTGAATTTCCATTCCCTAAATAATAAATAATTCCATAAATAATTCCTCAAAAGCACAAATAAAGATCAGATAAGAAAACAAGTCCTAGTTGTTACTAAATCCAAATTTTTTATGTGTGTGTGTGTGAATGCTTAAGGCAGTGTAGTACAACTCTGCTGGGTAACAAGTCTCTTTGGTCTTTGTTTAACCAGAAAACAGAACGTGATCATTAAATGGTTCAGTCGACATTTTGTAAAGGTAGAATAGCAGAGAATATTCCTAAGTTTCCCCCATCCAGGAGGATTTCATTTCTTGGTTTCATTTCATGTAATTTCCTGCTTATGTGTGCACTCTGACCTTCCAGAGCATCCTCCCACTCCTGCTCTCACTTCACCTCCACTGAACCAGTCCTTTGCAGCTGAAGGTTTTTCTAGGCTTCGGTGGATGGCAGTCTCTAAAGAGTGGGATTTGTCAGATCCTAAAAAACAGCTAAAAAAGGCAAACTAAGAGCCT
This sequence comes from Malurus melanocephalus, assembly GCF_030028575.1. Taxonomy (NCBI): domain Eukaryota; kingdom Metazoa; phylum Chordata; class Aves; order Passeriformes; family Maluridae; genus Malurus; species Malurus melanocephalus. The sequence goes on from NW_026623400.1 coordinate 1,515,573, forward strand.
GTCCTGGATGGTTTCTGAGTCACATCAGATGGTGAATGATCCAAAACAGAGAAATGTAGGAAGTGGTTTAAGCTTCTGTTGGGAAGATTCACGCTGGGCTTTTGAAGGTGGACGATGATGCCTTTCCCTGACTGTAAGTTGTGTGGTGTAAAATGTGATTCAGTCCATGGGATCCTGACAGGCTGTGGCTGAATCCTGCAGGCATCTGCACCCACTCAGCCCAGCTAGGCTTTGGTGCCACTGCTCCCTGAAAAATCTTGGGTGAAATACTTGGGTTAAAGAAGGTGCTATCCATGTTTCTCAAGGAGGCTTTTGACCGAGGTGTGGATGCATTTTTGTGCACACTGGGAGCTGTTTGGGTGTGGGGTCAGTCTGTGCCCAATGTTTGCTGAGCAGTGGCTTTGGCAGAGGCTCTCTTCCGAATGTGAGACACTGCAGAAAGAGCATCTCAATGAGCAGAGTCACAAAGGGCAGCGTGTTTTGACAGATTTTGAGCTCTTCACTGCAAGAAACTGCAGGAAAGGATGTACCATACAGCAGATTTTCTTGCTCCCTGGCAGGATTTCATAGACCCTGTGAGTCCTTCTCAGCAGGGTATTCTTCTTGTCTATACACCACAAATAAGTCTTGTATATGTGTAATCTGTGTTTGCTTATATCCAAAAATAGTTTGTGGGGAAGGGTAGGAGAATAACTATTTTTTTTTTTTTTTCTGAAACACAAAATGAGCTGAACTTGAATTTTCCAGATTGGAAAAAAAAAATCAGTATTTTAAAGAATGATCACATTGTTGGTTAATATCTGTACTTAGAAAACATTTTGCTGAGAGAGAGAGGAAGAAAGCAGTTGGGTTTATATTTTTAGCATGCAACTTTTCAACTTCCATTCTTGGGTTAGGATATGCCCCCTGGGTGCCAAGGGACTCACATGTGCAGCTCAGGGCACAATTTAGCTGCAAAGATTCACCCTCAATGTCTTTCTGCCTTTTGTGTTGTAGAAATTAAATTCAAGGTTTTGAATGTTCCCTCTCTGCTTTAATGGAAGTTAAATCAGCAGGAGTTCTTCAGGACCAGCCCTCAAGCTCCTGTTGAGTTGTGTCTGCAGTCTGATGAAGTTGGTTAGCAACAAAAAGTCATACAAGGGGTGATTTCTTTGGATTCTTTGAAATAATGGGGGTTCGTAGAGTTTCCTTCTTAAATATCGCCATGTAGTTGCACTGCATAATAATAAATATTATTATAATTACATTTTATAATTATAAATTATAAAAATGTATATTTATACATACATCTATATTATATATGTAATATACCTATTTTATATATATAATATATAAAACCCATGTCAAATAAATCAGTGGTTTTACAAATGTGATCAGGAAATTCGGTCCAAATGTCTAGAAAAAAGCTTTGCTTTTAATTCTCATGATCTTTTAAGATGAAAATAAAGAGTGATAACATCATGAATAGCCTAGATTTAAGATTTCTTTTTGTTCAATGAAAATTAGTTTTGCCTTATTGAAGTGAAATGTTTAGAAAGTAAAAGTGGAATATTTAGGAATTAATTTGGGATCATTGGGTTTCTGCCAATAAACAAGGCCCCTATTTTATAATCCTTTCTCAAGAATATAAGCTACAGATGTTTTAAGAGGTTTTAAGTAGCTTCCCCTAGAATTTGGAGTTTCAAATCAGCTGTTGGAGCTGTGCCATGGGCATGACTTTATGGTTTTGCTGTATTGGTCAACAAAACAAGAGTGTGACTCATTCTCTCTGGGTAGCTTTGTCAAGTAATTTATACCCCTTATGACAGCAAAGATAGTAAGGATTATAAACTGTAATGTGTGTTGGTAAGGATTCCTATACATTTGTAATGTGCTTTTAAAATGAAAGCAGCATGCAAATGATGAGAATTATCAGCACACAATCCATTTCAAAAGGGTAGTAGCATTGTGCATAATGCTCTATTGTTCAGATTGAGAAATATCACTGGAAGTGGATAAGCTGTGTTTTCCTCTCTGTAGATTTTTCTTCTTCAGCTATTAAATAGACCTGTTTACTCTGTACAGAGCAATACAACTCTGAGCCATACACAAGAAAATATGTAAGCCTGAAAATGGCAAGCAAACACATTCCCTCCCCAAAGAACATCTGTATTATAATAATAAAATCACTCATATTTTCCAATAACATTATCATCTCTGGCCATTTTTGCTGTGCTGACAGGTTGTGGGCTGCGATGTGGAGTTGGCATCATCTCCTCTTTCCTTTCTCCCCACGAGTTTTCCCTGTGACACTGCACATGAATGGGGGCAGTGCCCAAGTGCCTCTCAGTGCCATGGTGGGGCTGAACAGCAAAGTGAATTTGTGCTCTCTCTGCAGGCATTTGCTGTGAGCTAGAGCTGGAACTGCCATGAGCTGGATACAGCCAGAGACAGCAGGAGCGTGGCAGTGGCCTTTGCTGAAATCCCTTCCCTTTCCCCTCTGGAGCACCTTGTGCCATTGCCAGAGCATCCCTGGCTTGGGCCAAGGAACAGGATGGCAGCAGGGTCAGGAGCATCCTTGTTCTGACATTGCAGGGGGGCAAAGTAACACAGGAGCTCTGAGCAAGAACCTGGGGTTCTCCTTGGTTGACTGCTGTTCAATATTTGGGCGAGTCCCTTTTGCAATAGGAGGGATCTTCACTTCTGGGTCCAATCCAAACTCTAGGGACCAGTRGGAGGACTTTGTTTGAYYAAATGAGATTTCCTCCACTTCAACYAGCCCAGGTTCTCTGTCAGAGGTGTGGGGACACATGTTTTTCCCTGTCTGTGAATAGWATCCAGTCAAACTTGCATTAACAAATGTCATGGTTTGGTCATGTGCTACAAATAATCCACGTGCACATGCAAAATTTCATTTCCATGTGATATTGCTGAGTGTCTTGGGCTGTAAATGAGGACAACCATTTTTTACCTCAAAACCTATTGTGGTAGCCAGATTCAGATTGCTTTGCCTAATAATGACACATTACTTCTGTAATAATAGTTTATTTCCTTAATCACAACACTCCGGGGGTTTTTAACAAAGAGAGAAGGCTTTCACCTTTTTTTTTTACTCATTCCTCTTTGCAATTGATGTTCTATTAATCCATTCCCAACACACAAGGAACAAAGAAAAAATCGTCTCCAGGAAAACTCCACTTTATGTAACGCACTGAAGATGGCACTGTAGTAACAACTTCACACTGTGAATGATAAGATATGCTTGTGTTTGTTGCTGGGAAATTGTGATTTTTTAATTTGTTTATTTATTTAGCACAGCTAACATAAAGCCAAAGGTCAGTTTAATGCAGCACCACCCAACACTGCTGCTGTAATTAAGGGTGAAGAAGGGTTTCTCTTACTTGGACGTATCACAAGGAGACTCCAACTCAACCCAAACTCTGTGGAATAGTTTATAGCTGATCTTCATAATGAGGGGGGTTTTGATAGAAAATTAAAAAATCCCAGGAAGACAACAAAGAAAATCCTTTCTGTGAAGGAAATCACTCCATGTCTGTAATGTTTAAAGGCCATGTTAAGGCCTATTAACACCATGTTGGGTCTAAAGACCCAATGAACCTTGGGGAAGCGCTTCATGGTATTAGTTGCACCATACAAATCTTCCAGAATTCAGCATCCTATAGAGTTTGGAAGCTTTTATTCTTCAGAAACAAGAGCTGGAAGTTAAAAACAACCAACCAACCACACACGAACAACACCAGTCGTAGGTAACAGCCACATTCAGGTTAATGATAATTGGTAGTAAGAATAAAGGAAAACAAATTTAACACTGCAGTTGTATAGTCTGAAATGATGCTTCTATCCATTTCTTAACCCAAAACTTTTAAGGCCTTCACTCACAGCAAGTGGGRGTTTTGGGATGTTTTGAAGTCTGTGAGTAATTGGGCCCCTGTGCAGCAATTGCCTCTCTCAGCTACTTCCATACATGCCTAAGCTGTTTTGAAGGGGATTAGAAATGGAAACTCTACATTCTTTCTAGTGTTCATCTTGCTYGAGAGAAATCAGTGGAACAATTTCAGTGAACTGCCACAATGGGGATCTTTTTCAGGCRTTGAGAAAAAAATGCAGGATTTAAACCCACACTGGTTTCCATGAGAGAGAGCATCTATCCCAGAGGACTTCATACTCTGTGTCAGCAAACTAATTTTGGGGGGGAACTGGGTTTTTCAAAACTCCCTTCTCAAACAGCCTAAGCACTTCTCTTTCTGCAGCCTGGTACATAAGTATTCATCTTTTCAAAGATAGGGGAGTTAAATGTAAAGCTTAGGGCCCTGATCTCAGAATGACTATGGTAGGAACCCTTTAACTACCCCAGCAGGATGCTCTGCTCTTTATACAGCACTTTCCAGGAGGCCTTCTCAACCTCCCCTCCTTTGCCAAAACTTCCCACAGAACCTCTGCAGATCCCTCAGCAGAGGAGGATGCTGGGTTTGCTGTGGTGTGAATAAAAGCAGGGGTAATTTTTTTTTTTATTTGTGCCACCACAACCTCCAAATACAGTAAAACTCGATGTGGGTGATGGAGACAGACATAGGCAAGCCAAGAAGCCCATGCTAAGTAGGGGGAATATTTGAGAGATGCTGAAGGAGAGACTGAAACCACTTGGGTTTGGAGTTCTGGAGCGGAATTTTTGCTTAGAGAAAACTTTGGGGCCATGGGATTGCTTAAAGGGGTGTGAAGCAGTTAGTGAGCAAGATATGTGGGAACAGACTGAGCTGCTACAAAAATAAACACTCCAACTCATAYACTCATGTAAACATTTGGAGATATCTGTGATGCATTGGCCATTAATATTTAATTTATCACATATTAAATATTTCATTTTGTATAGCTCTTTACTGGAAAGGTGATGGATTGTGTCATCCACAAGCACCTCTATATAAAGATCTGGCAGATTTCTCAGTCTTTTGAAAAATAATTATATTTATAAGCAGTTTGCAGGAGGTAAAATGCATTATGGAGAGATTAGTCATGTGCAGAAGTGTTGTCTCATTTTAGTTTGCAAAAAGGCAGGAGCAGACACMTGCAGGCAGTGTTTGTATTGCAAAGGGAGAGTTATTTTGAACCTGTAGAGGATCTGCCACYTGGATCTTCACTGCCCCCATCATCACACCAAAGTTGAGCTGTATGCTTCTGCCTGAGGGAGCTTGAGCAGGGTGAGGAGTTGGGGTTGGCACAGGGCACTGTCCCTGGGTCCCTGAGCTTGTGTCCCCTGCCCCATGAGCAGCACAGCTGTGTCTGCATCCTCAGGAATTCCTTGGGAATTTAGATCTTCTCCTCTGTGCCTCCCTGGGACCTGTGCCACACCAATACTTGGAGGGTGAAGCAGCCCAGGCCAGTAAAGTTTAAACACTGTCAAAACTAGGGCTGTTCAATCCTCCTTTATTTTTTTTTTTCTTTCTCCATGGAAATGGCATGTCAAAGCCCCACGCCCCTGTTGTGTGGTCACACATGGCCACCATCCCCACTGGCTGCGTCCCACAGCATCACAGATCTTGGCAAGCTTTGAAAGCAGTCCCTCCCTCTGTTGTCAGGCCTCTGACCAGCCACAGATCATGAACACCTCCTTCATATTCAGTAGTTTTTGTTCCTAATCCAGGAAAGCATTTTCTTAGGTGTTTAGCAGCAAGTTTAAGGTTAAGCATTTATTGAAGCACTTTGCTGAACTGTGTCTTGCTGAATCCCWGCCAGACAAAAACAGATGGGCTCATTTACCCTGATGTTCTTCCATGACTTCAGGAGAGCTGCAAGASCAGCAATCTGGATGAAAGCTGGACTCCAAAGCCTATGAGGGGCAGAGTTAAAATGCTCCAGGCCAAAGACATTCCTGAGGTCSCTGGGACTCTGCAGGTTTGGAGATTTTCCTTTTCCTTTCTCATCCAGGGGAGGGTGCAAAACTCTCTGCAAGGAGTGTCCCCGCATCTGATCATCCCTGGTGTCATCTCAGACACCCACAGGAGCAGAACTGAGGAACAGCATCATCCTTCCCCCATTTGTCAAGAAGAAGCAKCTGTGCCTGGGCTGTGTGCAGTTTTTCTGTGTGTCTGGGGTGTTGGGAACAGAATTGTGCTCCTCTTCTGAGGGCATTGCTCATGAGCCAGTGGGGGCACAAACTGTTGATGGACCCTTAAAACCATTTGCTTTTATTAAAGAGCAGCCAAACACACTGTGGGGTTGAAAGATTCTGAAAACTGATCTTAATATCATAGAATTTGGCATAAGATTTTGACCAGCGTGTCACTCATGAAACATAAGTTTAAGTCTTTGCAATGTGTCATGTGCTTTTAAGAAGTACTAAATAATGGCTTACACAACATATTAATGAATCAAATTTCTAACTTGGGAGCACAGATTTGTGGATGAATTTTTAAAGTAAATTGGTCTTTTTTCACAAACATGAAAATGTTGTTAATGCTGGCAGTCATGTTTAAATGYAATATAAGGTACATGACTTCATGTAACATGGTCTTAAGGAAAAAGAATGAGAGAGCATGGAATTAAAAGCTTTGACATAATTCAAGACTATGCTGAATCAATACTGTCTTGGCAGCATTTACTGTTCCAGTGTTATATTTAAGGATTTTTTTTTTTCTGTGCGTGGTTTTGCTTCTCCAATCTGATGATACTTCTGCTATACACAGGCAGTCTAGCTTGTTACCAAAATGTGCCTGGTTATAATAGTTTTAATGCCAAATGAAAAAGTAGGAGGAAGAAAGGAAGGGTAGAATTTGGGCTTTAAAATGTCTTTCTCATGAATTATTCATATTATTTATTTCRCAAGATCAAATGCTCTTTTTGAAAAATAGTATGACAGTGAGTGCACAAGAGATTTCAGAGGTTGAATATGAGCAGCAAACCTTTTCTAGGAGAGAAAAAACAATAAAATCATCTCCAAACCTCAAACAGAAAGTTTGCCTAAGAAATATCAAAGATCAGTGTTGTGGGACTGTAAAATGCAGACCTGAATCTATCATTTCATTTTTACAGCAAGGTGTTGTCAAGCTCTTCTCTGATCCAAGACTAAACAGCAATTTTCGAAATGTGGTGGCAGAACACAGATCACCTTCATTTTAGAACAACATAGCTTGGAATGAGCCACTGCATGTATTAACCTCTGYAAAAACAGTGAATTTCAGCTTCTTGAACAGAGCTTTATTCTCTTTGGGTGATTAACTCTGGTATGCAAATGGTGTAGTTTCTTTATTTAACCCAGAGAGCAGCAAGGGGTATCTATGGATTCCAGTCTCACCCTCCTTCCTTTGTTCATTCAAAGAGTGGACACTTAAAGAGTGTCCACTTAAAGGGCAGCAGTGAACATCTTCCTAAATTTCACAGGTGTGTGCTGGGGAATGGCCCCTGGCAAAGATGMTGAGGATGTTCCCTGCCCTGCCTTCACTGTGGCTGGAAAAGGGAGGCTTGGCATGGAGACCCTGTGATAGCCCCCTCTGCATCCTCTGGAGCCAACAGGGCTCCTCTGACTCAGGGATGATGTTTACAGTGGATCCAGGCTCTGCAGCATTGCTGGTGTACATGGAAGTGCAGAGTGCTGGAAGGACAAGTCACAGGTTTTCACACTAGATACCATGGAAAAATGATGTGGGCTTGGAAAATATTTTGTGCTCTCTAATGCCTTCTCTCCTCTTTCCTTGCTTACTCTGCATATAAATTAAGACCAACTGGGGTTGCACCAGCTGCCTAATTTATTCAGATATTCAGATTTGTATTTAATGTCATCTCCTTGTCAGCCATGGTAGACTCTGGATCAGACCCACGGTATTTGCTGCTGCWGCAGCCCTCACAGGCACAGGAGCTGGAAAACAAGTGGGAGGTAATTCAAGAGCTCTTTACATCTCTGTAACCACGGATACCTAAGTGATGCATATGACCCGTGTTTACAAAGTAAAGCGYGTTGTTTCCAGAAATGGGAAGCACAGGCTGTGAATTCTCCCTGAGACATATGCGCAGGAGATAAAAAGTAAAAGTAATGCTTTTCCAGCTTCATGAAATGGTACTCTATAGTAAGTTCTCAGTAGTTCAGTTGTTGTGACTGTAATAGAGGTGATGGCTGTGGGTTTGTGGGTTTGATGGTCATGGTMGACTTTGATGGCCCAATTTCATACTTGAATTTCATTCAGATGTGAGGGGGGCAACAATTGCTGACATAGAAGGTTGTCTTCACAGAGAAYATTGTATCAGGTAATTAGTTAATTGGCTTTAAAAAAATTGTAATATTGGTTCTAAATGCCCCAGGATTCCTTATTGCAAGTGTAAATAGTAAAATGCCCCACAAAACCACGATTTTTAAAGCAAAACTTAATGTGTACATCTCATGCCTTTTGTCTTTTATTTGTATTGTATCTCCCTATTGATGTTTTGTTTTAACACAATTCCCTACATAAAGCAGTTTCCTAAAGGTCTCTTTCATTTAGCACTAATTTGTTGAGAATTTTTTTCTTCTCCTCAGACAAAATGAGGGGTTCTATGACCCTGCTGGCATCTGTTTCTTTCTGTACTGCCTCAGAGTACACATACCCTGCCTCACTTTCTACTTCCTAGGTTCATGTCTTATTCATTCATTCATTCATTCATTTATTCATTCACTCATTCATTCATTCATTCATTCACTTATTTTAACCATTCAGTTTCAAGATAGGCTTAGAAAGTCTGCCTAGTTAAGACTATAAAACATCTCAGCAATAAGTAAACATGTACAAATAAAAAAAAATTACTTTTAAAAAGTGACTTTTAAAAAAGCATCTTTAAAATGTGACTTTTAGTGATAAAAGTCACTATAGGCAACTTCCATTTTCCTGGTGCTATCCCAAAGAGCCATGACCTGTTGGCTTTTTTCTAGAGCTGGAAAATAGTACCACAGGGGCAGGGGAGAAATAAAAAATACATTTCTCAGGAAAGAAATGTTCTTCAGACTRCACTAACCATTAAAGTGTTTTGCCTTGCAATAAGCTTAAAATAATTTCTAAGTGTTTATTGCTAAACCACTGGGAAAGATCTCATTTTTCTATGCTGAGAAACAGATAATCTGTTTCAGGTTGATATGTATGTAAAAGCCTGTAGGGGAAATTGTTATGAAATTGAAGATTGTCCACATTTTTTCCAGMGCTGGAATAAAGAACAAAGAGCAGAAAGCAGTGGTTAAAAGTTCCAAGCTTCAGCATGTAAGTGATTTCTGTGAGTACAGATGACAGTTTCTTCATTTTACATAGCAATTCCCTCCAGGTAAGGTCAGCAGAGRCAGATGTGGTGGTTTCTTTAATATTGGCGATTTGAGGGCTGTTCTTGTCCTCGTGTTTATGGCACATTCCTTATTTCCTTGCTCATGTTCCCAACWTTCCATCCCATGTTTTCCTTGCTCCTGCTCCCATCCTTTGCACGATCTTTTACAATCTGCTTAATGTGCACTTAAGCAAACCGTGGGCTGAGAAGGAGGAAAAAGATGAGGCAYTGTTGGACAGCTTCTCTTGATGAAAAGCATGGCACTATCTTAAAAAAATATTGTAAACTGAGGCACTAGAAATCAGGAATTGCCCTTTTCCTCCAGAGCCCAGCCATGGACTTCTTTCAAAGCTTGAAAGAGCAAGAAGCTTTCCTTTACCAATCTTTTAGAAAGTCCCCGTTTCATCAAATTTAAACACCCTATGGTCAGTAGCTCTCTTTGATTTGGAATTACAGCACGGCCTGAGGGAATTTGGGAGCTCCCTGGCAGCTGATGGCACAGAGTGAGGTGAGAATGCACATGGGCACACGTGCCTGCAAACCCATGCCCAGAAGTGAGGACCTTTTGTACAAAATCTCTCTGCCATCCAAACGTGACAAGTGTAAAGATGAAGAAAGCATTTGCATCACAGCTGGTTTGTGTTAATCTGTGCCATGGAGCCAGCCCAGAATTATGTCATGTGTGGCTACTGCTGCTCAAGGGCAAGGCAAACTCCCCAAAATAAACAGAGCTGTGAATCTGGGGGGAAAAGTGACCATGAAGAGCCAGCATTTGATCCTTGCTGCTGCAAGAGGTTTATTTGCTGGCAAAGCAAGCAACCATCCTGCTGATGAACCTTTCCCACATTGCTTTTGTTTCTGTCASTTCTGCCTCTGTGGCCAGGAAGTCAGCTTGGCATCTTTATATTTGTTTTTTAGTGATGATTTCAGTTTTGCAGTTACACCCACCAACTTGAAGCCCATGATGTAAGGCACTATTTMGGGGCTTTAGCCTGTACACAGCAGTGTAGGAAATCTGCAGTGCAAGTTTGTTCCTCTGCAGTACTTACTTTTAGCAGGTGATTGGTTCAGGCTTCAATAAGGAGCAGACCTTTGACAATTCTATTTTCTTTCMTTTTTTAAATCAGTGTTACAGGACAACTGCAATATGCCTGATTTATAGCATGCCACTATGATTATTATGATGATTGTTTAGTTTCTTTTTGTCCTGGGTCTGACTTAYTTTGTGAGCAGCTTGYATTTTATTAATTTAAACCAACATCACCAAAAAATACCTACCTAACTTTCAAGCCAACCTTAGTATGAAAAGGGGATTAAGTCTTATAACCAAGAAGCCAATTAAACCTCATGTAAAGATGCTCATTAGTGAAGTCTCARGATTTTATATAAATAAAATAAATCTTGCTTATTAAAATGTAATTTTCGAATTCTCAAGATTAACAAACTAGTCTTTGAGAGCCCCAAAGGCAATTCTTGCCTGTGCAACTCCCACATTTCAGCGTGTGAGGGACATTCACCCGTCCGAGGGTTGCTGGGATCCCCCGGAAGCGCGAAGAAGGGAACCTGTGTGGTCAGCCGGGAGGGGGGAGCGATGCTGAGGATGAAGTTTGGCTCAGAGCTCCYGCACGATGCTCGTTGCCGTGGAAACCACGGCCCTTGCCGTGCCTATCCCATCCCTGTGGGCTCCTGAGAGCCATCTCTTGTGCRTGGCTCCAGGAGGAGCCTGATCAATCGGGGGCCTGTGCTGGGAGGGGACAGTGTGGACAATCACTTTGTGTGCTGCAAGAGGAGCACTGAATCACCCCTTTGTGCAGGGACCTATAGCTACATCCAAACGCCATGCTGTGCTTCTTAGGCAGAAGAAAAGGAGAGAGTGATGGAAATGGAGCTGGGCTTTTGTGTTCGTTTTCTCACAACCTTTCCTGTGTCTTCCCTATCCTCATGAGCCAATCAGTCTGTATCTAATATTCCTCCTCCATTCATCCCCTGCCTCCTGAATAGCATCATATCATATATTATTAGTTCTTAAACTACCTCAGAGAAGTAGATGCTTCCAGTTAGAGCACATTTCCTTCTGCTGTTTGCAGTTTGTTTGTAGGAGCAACTGTCTGATTGTTACCCAGGCAACTGATGCAGGCGTGAATTTGATTAGATATAGTTCCACAGATGTGGGCAGCGTTTCAAGCATTGTTCAGTGCTTCTGTCAAGAAGAAAATTCAAGTTTGTTAACTTTTAAGAGTTTTTGTTTGAAGGACAGAGAGGGAAAAGTCAAGGACCATATAATAATCATTTTTTTGATGGGGTTATCTCAGCTTGTTAGTTGGTATTTGTGTTTGGTAGATGGTTCTTTGTTCCACATAAAGTAAAAAATGTGGAAAAAATCCAGTATTGACAGCAGGGGGATGCGTAAAAGTACAAGAATTTTTATTGTCTCCACTGAAGCAGGTTAAATTATTATCATCCCTCTAGAAGATAACATCGTTAAAATGTGAAGACTCTTTGGTCATATCATAATAATAAGAGTATGGGGAACATATTTTGATGCTTAGCTATGCACGGCCTGCCTTGTGAAGAGGCAGCTTGGTATTTAACTGATGGCAGCACTGTGCTAAGTGTGTTTATTTCTCCAGTGGAACTTGCAGATGTGAACATCAGATGAATGTGCAGCTAGAGGACAATGGTTTGACATTCTGCATGAGCTCTCTCGGTGAGCAAAGCTCACTTTCTTCTCCTGACACAAAAGCAGAAGGGGAAAGTAAACTTTGTGAATAAAATAAAATGAAAATTACTCCCCCTAAAGCTTTTCAAATTTCAAAGYGCAATTCAGCCTTGCAAAGACATAAGCCTACATTGTGATGTTCAGTTTCTMGGTAAAAAATTCAAGGGTAGCTGGGATTTTCTGTTCTGTTTCAAGCTAAACTCTAGAATAAACAGGATAAGCTGTTTGACTGTGATCACTTGTTTGGGATTGCAATGACCTGCAGCCTGGRAGCTGGAAACAAGGCTTCCCTCACTGCAGACTCAGTAACCTTGGGAGCTTTACGCACTCTACTGCAAATGCACATCAGAATTACTTCTCTTGAGCAAACAAACTCYTCTTTTATGACCCCATTCTTGAAAATGGATGATTTGGCTGCCAGTGCACTATCATTCATACCTGTTCTGGGCTTCTATAAGACTGTAACCTTCTTCTGSGAACATTTAGTTCAGGTTTTTAAGGAAGCACAACTCGTGATGACATTGTCCATCTCTCTGTGAGTCACTTACTTTGTAGCAGCTTTTGATATTTTTTTAGCAAACTCCAACCAAATTTGCAAGTATCCGTTAATCCGATAGCACAGAGAAATCTGGAAGGTGTCAGTTTCCTACACATTCTGTTAAAACTGACAGCTGGGTGCATGGGGAAGAGCCTTTAGTGAGAGATAAACAGGGAGTACTCCATTGCTCTGTCTTGGTTTGAAAGACACGTGTTTGCCAATAAAGCAGGGACCCCCCTTTGGAGTGGTGGATATGACACCCCTTCCCTTAAAATCATTATAGCTTTGAAAAAAAAAAAATCACAGGCTTCCAGGCAAGAATATGGGGGGAAAAAAAGGAATAACAGTTTTTACTAATATGTATARCAAAGTGAAATAAGTAATAACAACAATAGCAACAACCAGCCCAGTCACAAAACCAGTGACAGCCTCACACAGAGATACACCCAGATCGCCCACGTGGCCAAGGACAGGCACAAACCGGCAGAGATGGATGGAGAAAAAWAATTCCTCTGCAAACTCACAGTGGAAACGCCAATCTCGGTGCTCATTTAACCACTGCAGCACAAATCTCAGGGGTCCCAGGCAAGGCACAGGGGCAGAAGATCACAGTGCAGCAAAACAGGAACCAACGAGCAGAGATGCTGGGCGGCCAACCTCCTCTCTGAGCCAAGCAGGGCAGTATATATAGTTACCGGCCACCACCACACCCAGACACCTTCCCAGTGCTTAGCAAGAGCATTTGGGTGGGATGTAGGTCCCATTGTCTTTACTAATCGCCCAACCATCAAAAGGATGACCTGGCAATCAGTGTATCCCAGCAACAAAATGGGAAAGAAAAATTGCCCAAGAAAGGAAACAAAAGGAGAACCCTTAACCCACAACACTCTCAGCTGAGTTTATAGCAGTCATATAACCAGCAGTGTTAGAGCCAACCCCTCCTGGCCTGCACAGAGCAGGGCAGAGCAATCTGCATGGCAGGATGGCAGAATGGTACAGAATGGAGCAGGGGAAGGGCTGGGGACCAGAGGGAGCTGCTGTGGGAGAGGACAATCACAGCAGAGGGACTGGGAATGYGCAGGGCAGAACTGCTGGGATGGAGCTGTGGGGAAACGGAAATGATGGGGTGGGATGGAAATAGGACAGGAGTTATCTGGAAGCCAGACTTTGTGCTGTTCAGGAGTCAATTTGCTTTGCCACATCATTCAGCTGTGATTTGATCCCGATAGTCTGCAGTGCAAATGAAAGAAGCTGTTACAGATCAAAACTTCATTAATGCAATGGCTCCTGCTGGGTTGAATGGCTGCTGGATTGGGATCATGTTTGGCAAAAAAAACAAGTAATAAGGGATCAAAAAAGAGGAAGAGTAATTGAGAGTAATTAAAAATCCATAACCAGAAGGCTAGATTTGTAATGTAGCTTAACCGTCTTGATTGCTGGTCATTTAAAAGTGCAGCCAGTGAGTGAAAAATTCTTGTAGATTGAGGTGAGATTTTTTGATGAAAGGGTTGGGAGAGAAACTGAATAAAAAATTGCCAAAAATTGTCATTCTTCTTTTGTAGGCTGCTGAAAATAAAATGGCTACTTACAGCTATTTGCTCCAACAAAATTATCTCTTTTTTTCTGAACATCATCAATACAGGCTTTGATTTTCTGCAGATGTATTTCTCACTGCTGTGAACTGAGAAAGTGTGAGAATGAATTCTGTCCTCCCAGCTGATTGCCAATAAGTGTTAATCCTCTGTGCTTTGTAATCAGATTGTGTTGTTTCTGCTTTAAAAATTCATTCTTTATAAGACAATTGCTAGGAATGCACACCTTTTGAGTGTGAAAAAAAAAAAAAAAAAAAAAAAAAGGGCTGTTTTTTGTTGCTCTCCATTTGCTCAGCAGTGGGTACCAGTTCAGGCTGTTTGGTATTTTTTACCCTTTTAAAACAGAGCATGGTATTTGAAATGAGGAGAGAGAAGAGGAATTGACATAATTCAATACAATTTCATCACCTAATAAATGGAATGGRAATGGATTTTGTTTTTCTCATTTGAATTCCAGGTACTAAATCCTCTGCATACAAAGGCAATTATTCTGGTTTAAATATTCATATATGCCAAGAAATACAACACACCCACAGCTTACACACCCTGAGTTGTATAAATGAAAGAGAAATGGATCAATATTTTGGTTTTTCGTTTTCCTCATCCTCTAGACTGTCARTGCACCACCTCAGGACACTACAGCCCCTCTATCTGTGTGGCTGGGTGCATTTTATACAGGGTGAATATTGGGTTTGGCTTCACAGAAATGGACTCAGATAAAGAATGTTAAGCCCATTTTAGTGATGGTTTATGTGCCCTAAGGAATGAACAAAGCAGCCCTGTCAGGGCTGTAGATCTGGTTCGWGCTAATCACACCGGGCAATGGATCACATTGCTGTAAATATAAGATACATGGACAAAAGACTGTCAGTCCTAATAAATTTTCAAGCCACATTCATGGAAGTTGTTTTTCCCTTGTGCATTAAATTCTCTTTGGGGAAGAAATTACAACTCATACTTTTTAACACTAGCAGTAGTGGAATTGGTTTATATTGCACCTTTTGAATAGGAATAATGAGTGTGCTTGACACCAAACCGTATGCAGATCTGGAAATATTAAAAGTGCTAGAGAATCAAACAGCTGGAGGTTGGACTCTGTGCCTGAGACAGGTTCAGATGCTGAGGCTGTGGTTTGATTTCATGGGAATGAGGGCTCACTAGCACCTTGCCTTTAGTAGTCACATTAATTATCCAGTATTTAGCCCTCAGCATAAATGTAACACCCTCAGCTCTTCCCAACTCACCCCAATGTCCTGAGCACAGGCAATGCCACAGCTGCAGTCTGGCAACTCCACACAAATTCAGCAGGGCTATGAAATCCTCAGTGTTGCTTGAATGGGAAAATCTTCATAAAAATGCTGCAAAATAACTTGAACATGGTTTACTGTTGTCACCAGTAAATCTATTTTTACTTGTGTGGTGTAACAGCTCGGGAAGGATGCAAAAGCTGAAGAATCAGT
>NW_026623400.1:1531369-1533722 GCF_030028575.1 Malurus melanocephalus
CAAACAACTGAAAACACAAAATTAACTGCTGCTTTGAACTTATGGTTGAATAATTTTTCACTAGCTAAAAATGCCCACAAAGAACAGAACTGATACAGATCCAGAATGTTGATCTGGATGCACCCCCACTATTTACAGCTGTATTCACATTTCTGCATTAAGATGAGGCTCCGTTACCTCAGAGCACCGAGAAATTGCTCGGGCTCTCTGAAAGAAACAGGGAAGACAGACAGGAGGATGTGCTTCTACTGTGCATATACTTTCTACTTTTTTCTTTTCTTTTTTTTTTTTTTCCCTGCTTGTTTGTCAATAGAATTTTCTTACAGGCAGAACCAGTTTTTCATCTGGCATCAAATTTTTTGAAAGAGTTTGAGTCTCACTGGGGATCCAGAGAGCTCAGCATCAGTCTGACCACTTTTCAAAGRGCTGTGGATCTGCACCAAGACCCAATCCTCAAAGTGCTTTAAGTACTTGCAAATATCAAGCAGATATCCTTAAAGATAGTGGCAGCACACCATTGGAAATAGGGCTGTGTTATTTAATTGTTGTAGTTATGATTATTTACTGTGTTATAGAACCAAAGCACACATGGGTGTCAGTTTTCTCTTACATGAGCAGGCACTGGGAGTCCTGGTGGAAGTGCAGTGCCCCTGTAATGTCACCTGGAATGTCACCTGTAGTGTCACCTGTAATGTCACCTGTAATGTCACCTGTGATGTCACCAGGCAGCTCCAGCACAGGGGCTCCATCCCTGGGAGCCAACTGATACTCGTGGCACCGAGTTTTTGCCGTGGTTTGGGTTCAGGGAACAGGGCCACTTCTGGCACTGAATTACTGCCATGGTTTGGGTTCTGGGAGCAGGGTTTAGCAGTGAGGGAACAGCAGGAGAAGGCTCCTTCTCCCTGTGCCCCGATTAAAGCACAGGCGTGAGGTGAGGCTGGCTCTGCTGATTCCAGACTCCTGGGATTGCTGAGCCTGAATTCCCTGAGTGCTGCAGACCCCCTGCTTTGGGATTTGCCTTCATGTGAAACACTAATTTACCACACTAAAAATAAACCCAAGCTCCACAGTGCTGACAGCATCCTTGCTGGATGACACAAAATTTGGGCACCATRATATCTGCACTAACAATGCTGTACCACCTAGAAGGGCAGTAAATGCTGCCTCAGGCTACAGAAAGGACAATTTCTGATTAATTGGAAAAAAAAAAATCAAAAAGAGCATTAAAGCTGCTCTTAGTGGAGCAGAGAAAGTCRGAAAGTCACAATGAGAGACTCAGCTGTATTGTTCTTGAGGATATTTTATAAATGCAAAACTATTTCAACCATGACAGTTTAAAGTTTTAAATCTTGTAATGTATTTTCCTCATTTATATATTAAACTCAATCCTAGCAGATTTCCTTTGGATTCTGTGATAAACTGGAAATTCTTAGCATTTCCAAAACGAGTAAATTAAGATTGCTTCAGGATAGCTGCTCCATCCCACTTCTGAAAAAAGATCTTTGCATCTCTCTGCTGCTTCACTGACGCCTGGACATATTGTCTTCCCTTCAATGCATTGCATTTCTAATTTAATTGGGGGAAAAAAAACAACCTAATGACAAAACAACCCAAAATTAAATCTAATTTGATAGAATTTCAAGCTGTTTATTATAATTATAAAAAAATGTACTGCCTTGCAGTGCCCACAGGAAGAATTTTTTTTTTATAGCTTTGAATTAAGAAATCTTAAGTACTTTAATTTGTCATAGCAAAACTACTTGAGTGACTTCCTTTGCTTCTACTCCAAACACAGATCTGTATCACACTTTCCATTTTCAATTTATTCAGCACTGTAAGTATTTTGATGCACGGATTAAATTGCTCTGAGGTTTGTATATGTCTAACCATTTCCTCTTATAATGAATTCACTAGATATTCACTTGCAGGGATATTAATATGGTTTTTGCTGAGAGAAGAAGTGACTCTGGGAGTCAGCCATGACTATGTGTCAGAAAGTGAAATATAGAGCAATAAATTCTATGATTTAGGTATAAATGTATTTGGTAGTAGGAGAGAAAGAGGATTGCACTGTGTCAGTGGAAAGTCAGGGGATTCCTTTAGCAGTGYTGCTGCTGTGAATGGCAATATAAGAGAAAAATGCGTATCTGCACACATTTCTGAGATTGTTCGTGTCAGTGCAGCCACGTTCTCTCTCCRTAGCTATGAATCTTGCCTAATTCATGTGATTATTTTTTTTTCAGCTGCCTCCCAGTTTTATTATTGCTCTCTCAGATGCCTGGGTTGTCTCTTTTGCTTCTTTCTTTTGTAAAGCTCTCCAAAACTTAAAAAGAGGAAAAAAAAAAAAAAGAGA
>NW_026623400.1:1533816-1535248 GCF_030028575.1 Malurus melanocephalus
AAAAACCCTGGACACAATAGATAAATGACAGGGAGGGTAAAGTGAAAATTTATAAAGGATGGATGATGGAAGTTGGTTTCATTTATGGTTCAGGATAAAACAGCATGGAAGGAAGGACAAAAGTTCATTTGGTCATCCTTTGGTTTGATGTGGCCCAGCTAATGATCATTGGATGCTAAACAGTTCAGCAAAACAGCGTCCTGTAGGCAACTATTCTACACAGCAGAAGTTTAAGGGAAGGCAGGTTAATGCCCTCAGGCTGCAACTTGTCTCTATTTTAGCAGTGTTATCTCCAAATGCTGTTGTCTGTTCCTGTTTGTTGTGGTTTTGCGCTTCCTTTTCCACAGAGGAAAGCACATTGCATATTTATTGCTTTACTCTCCCACCTCCTGAATAGAGAAATCAAGCAAGCCTTTTGTTATGGCTGCAGGCGACCATTTGCAAACTGCTGGTTATCACAGCCTATTGTAACCTCAAGATACCTGGAGGAGCTTCAATGGAATTTTGTTTTAAGCCTTTAAATGGAGGTGTTGCCGAGAAACTTCTTAATGACTCGACTGTAAAGATACAGGTGTAAAAAAAGCAGGTTGTTTTTTATCTAGCACTACTTAGACCAGAGCACCTAAACGGCAACTTAGAGAGCAATTTTGGYTCTTTCTAAAGCTACTCAGTAAAGGTCATCCATTTCCCAAAGAGCTTGCAGTCAGAACAGAGCACTCAGTATATGAGAAAGGGACGATTATTTTCTGCATTTGCTAAGGCCCTGTGATCTTGGCCACAGGAAAAGCCCCACCAGAAGCAGAAGTTCAATTTTGATATCAATAATTGAAAAAGATAGGTGAAAAAACAGTTTCTTTAGAGATACCTTTTGATGTATTCTCATACTATTCTCATCCTATCCTCCCTTAGCCTGCTTTTGATGAATATTTATGTTGTAACAGACTTTAAGCTGCAAAACTTAGTATGTGGCCAGAGGAATGAAACGAGGTGAATGTTTATGGTGTAGTTCTTGTCACAGGGTGTCAGCAGACATGGGAGATGCAGGACAGAGCTGCCACCCATCCATCAGAGCTGATAACAATCCCTGSTCCTACTCAGGGCCCTGTGATGGTKGYAATGAGCAGTGGATGTTGGCCTGGTGAGGAGACAAGGTTTGTTATGTTAAGATTGATGCAAATATCTGATAGGGCCTGGGAGAATGTGATGTATTTCTGGCTGCTAGATGCCCATAAAAAGGTGGGACTGAGGTCTGAATGGCTTTTGGTTGTCTCCAAATAAATCTGCTGGCAAATGGCGGTGGGTGTTTAATTTAAGAAGATAAGTTCACTTGCAGTCAGCTTTCCTTTCCTTTCCTTTCCTTTCCTTTCCTTTCCTTTCCTTTCCTTTCCTTTCCTTTCCTTTCCTTTCCTTTCCTTTCCTTTCCTTTCCTTTC
>NW_026623400.1:1535538-1590760 GCF_030028575.1 Malurus melanocephalus
CCTTTATCAGGGCCCAAAAGATGCTTCCAAAAGTAGAAGGAAACACTCCCAGGAATCTCAAAAAACACATGTACTGCAGCAAACCTGGAATGAAGGGTTTATTTTAAAAAAAAGAACAGCTGGTTGAGCAGTCAAAAATATAACATGATGACAAATCTATCAAAAAATTCCCGGGTTCTTTTAGGGACTTCTCTGCTCTCCTTCATTAGCTACCAACTASAATCTCCACTCAATTCTTAGAGTAAAATTTATGAACTGTGAGAGCAGAACAGAAAAATGGCATTTCTGTTGGTTGTGTGATACAGCTGATACAGAGCCTTAGGTAGGAAAAGTTTCTGATTTCATCACGCAGTTAAAGAAAGTGGTTTCCAAGAGTTTCATTTCAAAATTGATTTGCTTAGAAGAGGCCTTAAAGATCAGCTTGTTCCACTCCCTCTGCCAAGGACAGGGACATTTTCACTGGCCAGTTTTGCTCAAAGCCCAGCCAGGCTGGCCCTGGACACATCCAAGGGCATCCACAGCTSCTCTGGGCAACCTGTGCCAGTGCCTCCCCRGSCKCACAGTAAAGATCTTCTAACCTAATCTAGTCAAATCAAATRCARGGAAATGAATCCCTGCAGTTCTCTMATGGAAGTCAGAATCAGATTCACTTTGACTCATTTTCCATTTCCCTTCCTGCCTCAGGGCAGCTGCAGATCCACTTGGGCCAGATTAGATCTGCCCAGGGAAGGAAATGCCTTTGCTGTGCCCAAGCTGCCTGCTGAAAGCTCCAGTTTGGGACTTGCCAGGGCTGCTAAAAGATGAATTATTCCAAAGGCTGAGCATCCTGAAGGAGTCATCACCTTCTCTGTCACTTGTTCTGGCTCTGTTGGTAAACACTTCTCACCTGTGACAGTCGCTGATAAATCTCAGACAGGAGTTTCTGATCTATTGTAAACAGCTCTCAGCCGCTCCCCTGAGGGAGGTGTTTTTCAGAATTTGGCATGTCTTATTGCTCACACGGCAGCATTAGCAGCACGCCGCTTCTCCAGTGTCCTCAGTGCACTTGTCAGGAATGTCAACAAGGAGACAGTGGGATGGTTCCCTCCCTTTCTTCCTCCTCTACCTGGGATCAAGGACAGCCGTGCTGGTGCCAAAGTTTCACATTCAGAATGTTTCATTTGTAATATCCTCACTAACAGYATTGCCAACAGGCAAACTTCCATCCTGAGAGGCTACTGTAAAACACCCACTGTACTCAGCGCAATTTCATTTCCTTTCTGTCTAAAATCAGTTTCTGTGGTAAGTTGATTTATGGTGACCTTCTGGTGGGATGTGGAAGACAGGTGGCCCCACAAGCTCTTTTTGTGCAGTTCCTAAACCTCCCACGTCCCAGAGAGTCCCATTCTGTTCACTGCCTGGGCTATTGCAAATCTCAGTGAAGGCAAGAATAGGCACAAGTTTAAAGCTGGGCCTGAGCTTCAGTGCCTTGTTGGACTGACAAAATTATGACAAAAACAGARAATGAAAACTAAATTATAYGTTTATACAAATTAGTGAAAAATATGCCAGGTTTCAAAGTTCTTCTATCATATTTTCTCTCAAAAAGACATGCAAATCCACAGTGGWGTTTATTTTTAAAAAGGCTCATTGCCACTTATGGATGTACAAATGCAATGCAGTAATTTTCTTCATGTTTAAGACCCCAGGAAGTGGGGAAGATGAAAAGGAAATATGAATAGCTATAGCTATAATCACTACGTGTAAGAGGGTTTTTTAGCTGGAGACAAGGTTTTAGAGATGCAAGATACATATTAATGAGCACYGTGCTCGTGAAAGGTGCGAGATTAACCTTCCCTGAGAGGAGAATCTTCAATTTATTCATTGGAAAACGCTTCATTAGCAGCAGTGCTGGCACTGCTGTGTCAGGAGCTCCCTGTCCCAGCTGGGTCCCTCCTGTTGCAGAACCTGGAGTGTCCTTGCACGTGAGCAGAGATCCCTGAGATCAGTGGGGATCTCTGTTCTCTGATTCTCTATTTGGCAGGTGTCTGATGAGGTTTCCTATAACCTCAGTTTGCAGAAACATTGGTTTGGGATGGAAGAATGCCAGATCTGTGCTCTAGACCTGTCTATTAGATAACGCTTGGGAAGGTGCCTGCAGAAAATCCATGGAGATGGTCAGAGGCTGCAGAGATGTCTGATTTGCAGCCAGCACCTCTTTTCGGATTAAACAACTTTTAGGTGACCACATCTTCTAAACCAGGTTAGGCCAGCTTTGAAGTATAACCTGGGGCTGGRAAAGTCTGATTCTGCCCCTCTTCTCACTCCTCAGCWYTGCTGGTGGAGTCCATCAGCTGGGCAGGAACATTTGGTGCCTGTAACTGCAACCAAATTGTCAGAAATGTTCAGTATTACATAAATGCCATAGGTTTCGTGGGTTTCTGTGAGAAAATATTGCCCAGGGCTGYGTAGATAAAATAGATGTTGGCACAACACAATGTTCTCTGCAAAGCTGGTGTTTGTCATTAGCTGGTGGAAACTGTTACATTTACAAATTTCAGTGAACCTGTGCTGATTTGCCCCAGCTCAGGTTGTGGTTTCCATTACTCTTTGACAGTGGAGAAACAGGCTTTGCAAATATAAAGTTAAAGAAGTGACAATAAAAATTAGCTCTTAGGACTTGATGTGGACTTTAATTCATGGGTGTAATTTAAACTGTGGTTTCATACTTGATGTCTACTTTTGTAATGTCAATCACTTCCCAAAAGCAATCATTCCRAGACAAGTGTAATCATTAAGAAAGCTTTTTCTGCAAAATATTTTACTTTTTTTTAATATCATCTGATGCATTTGCTATTTCTGTTAATCGTTATGAAAGTGAGGAACCATGACATTACAACTTTAAATTAAATACCAGTAAAATTAGAGATCTACAGCAGTAAAATATAAACAACAAAAAAAAATAACAAGCTTCAGTTTTGCAATTAAAGTGAAAAAACAATAGTAAATCATTAAACATAAAACAAAATGTGGAAATGCATCAGCAAAACAGAATTCACAACTCTGAATAAAACATAGGGGCTACTGCAGAAATGTTTTGAAAAAGTATTTTTGATAAATAAAAGAACAGTCTAAGCACAATTAATTGTAATTCATAGTTCCATTACATTTTTATTGTTGGGGAATTGCATATTATCCAAAGATAGCAGAAAAATTTATAAATGTTCCTGAATAATATATTTTAARTGTGCCATTTTAATGGGAAGAGAAATCAAATTAAGCATAGTTACTTCTTGATATATGTGCTTCATATTTACAAGACAGAAATCAAAAAAAATACTGATAGACAAAATCAGGCAACTCCAAACAGGTTATGCATAAATATGAGAAGATTTTTGGATCCCTTTGGGTAGCACCATAAAATAACCATGTAAAATAAGTTTATGCAATAATTTGAAAGTTATGGCCTGCCAACTGAAAGAACTGAGGGAGATGTTGCTGGCAAAACCTCTCTGCTTTGCAGATCTGGTGATGATTTTGATGCTTATATAAACGCCCCCAACCTGTTCAGTATTTTCCCATTTCTCAAGGAAATTTTCCTGAGCACAGCACAGTATAATCTGCCCTAATATTTAATACTTAAACTTCAATATTTTTAMACTTCCTTGAGCACTATATTTTCTGAAGACCTTGACTTATTAATCTTTYCTTGCAGCTCCAGCCTGCAATATGTTTTCTGCAGATCCTTGATGAAAATGGGCTCATTCTGGTTCTGGGCACTTCTTGAGTGCACTGAAACTTCTCCCAACTAAACACAGACAATACAAGTGGAACTTCAGGCTTGTCAGCAGTGTGGCTGTCATGGTTTAACCCCAGTCAGCAATTAAATATCACACAGMTGCCCCCTCCCACACCCACCTCCCTCTCTGCCCTGGCTGGATGGGGAGGAGAATTGGAAAACAGGATAAAACTCATGGGTTGTAATAAAAACAGTTTAATAACTGGAATAGAGTAAAATGGATGATGATTATTATCATAATGATGATGATGATTATAACAATAACAAAAATAATAATAAATATAAGATAAGGGCTGATAATCAGACTGTGGTTTGGAATGTGCCTTCTCCAAAAACCAATAGAGCAAACAGGAAATACACCATCTAAGCAGAAACCCCAAATTAAAAAAAAAAAAAAAAAAAGGAATCCTAAAAAAAGTCAAATAGTCTCATGTTCATCCAATGTATTTGTAGTTTTGCAAAAATGCTTTCCTTTGAAACTAATGTATCTTTACAGTACAGTGCTATAAAATTTACCTTTTCTTTCCTGGGGCAGAAATGAAGAAGTAGTTTTCTACATTCAGTAATGTGGAGGTGATTGTTAATGATACAACTGAGGTCTGCACCATGCTAAGAAACAGCACTGRTATGTTACATGCATGAGTGGCTTTTTACATATAATGTAATCTGTTATTAAATTGTGTATTTAAGCAGAAAAAAGACCAGGTTGGACAAAAGTGTCAAGAGGAAGAGGGAACTGCATTACTGGAAAAACACGTGCATTTGGTCACTCTGCACGGACAGAAGCAGTTTAGGCATTGTTGTCAGAAAGAAAGGGAAACACAGCTCTTCATTCAGCTTTTAGTGGCCTTGACTGGAGCAGAACCCATTGCATCAAAAAAGATCAAGGATAAGGTTCTCAAAAGCTGCCTCTGGGCACTGCAAACAGCATTCCCATTCATTTCAGAGGGAATTTGGTGTCTCTTTCCTTCAGTTCAAACGGTTGTTGCAGAAAATTCAGGGTGAATTTTCATTACTCACCATGTTAGAAAATAATATCAATTGCAGGATTTGAATTCAGTTCATAATATATTTACATCTACTTTTACCTTGGCTCCAATGCTGGAGTAATTTCATAGGCATAATTCTCTGCCTGCACAGAAATTATCACTTTTTTCTTCTGCAGCAGTAAATAGCATGTGCCACTACTTAATTCAAAACAGGTAATTAAGAATCTTGCTAATGATGCTTAACACATTTATTGTGCTGACAAGACAACAGATTTCTCCCAGGGAGATGGTRTGCAGAGCCTTGGCTCTTTGCCTGTTTGGAATCATCCAGAGATGTGCAGCAGACCCTCGGAATTATGGGGTGCATCTGTCAGCCAGAGCTCACAGCACTGCCTCTGCCTGTGCTGGCATCACCAGGATACCCCAGGAGAGGCTGTGACATGAGAGACTGCATTGCTGCAGCTGCTCTTGCATTTTCCATCCCTTTCTGGAGGGATCAGAATCTCTTCTGTCACCCTGTATCCAGAATATCAGTGCTGGAAGGTATGAGCTCAATGTTCAGGAGCAATTGGGTGTCATTCTTTTGGGGTGATTTCTCCATAAACCGCCCACTAGAGAAAAAAAATTCAATGATCATTCACCTGGGCTGCTGCATGCAATGTTTCCAGGGTAGGTAGAGGAAAGTTCATGACAGTTTCTTTTCTGTATATAGTTATAGAGCCATGTTCTCTAAATTTCTAGATCTGAGAATGAAACCACAGCAAGAGGCCTGGTTCAAAGCAAGTGAGAGAATTTCCATCAACTTCAGCAGAGTGTGGGAAGGCCAAAGTGTCGCTCAAGTGTTTGCTCACTCTGCTGCTCAAATGCCAAATTTAGGGAGATTAAGATACTACATCACCAACAGCTTTAGTGGAATTAAATAGGATTAGTGGTTCTGAGCTTTCATCTGATTGCAGTGTACCGAACAACCAATGCTGCTAACAAATAAAACTTAAAATCAAGAATGTTGCATAGTGTAAGYTTTGGCATTTTATCCAAACAAATGCTATCTCTAAATGTATTGTATATTTGAAAAAATGAAAGGTTGTTCACCTTAATTATTTATGACTGACTGATTTATGGATTTTGGGTTGTGGTTCACTTYTGATTTTTTTCATGTTTGCTGTTTTCCCTGATCTCAATTTAACAATCTCTTTAATATCGATCTGGATATGGCAAGCAATGCAAATTTTTAATGTTCTGTATCGTGTGGCATACTTCAGTTATTGGGATTTACAGTCATGAATAATTTATAGCTWTGTTCTTTAATTTGTTTTTGATTGTTACCACCTTTTAATAAAGAATGAAGTTCTCAGTTTTGCTGGATTGACAGGTATGGGTAGGTGTGTTCTGTTCAACCACTCCTGGTGCAAGAAAAACAAAGGTAGTTAAGAACTAACAAAGTCAAGAAAAAACTGTCTTGAACTGAGAACAAATCAGAAAAATAAATAGACTTCCCTTTCCAATAGAAATAACAGTAATGATTCTTCCTAGTTGTGTTCTGAATTCAGGACACCACTGAAAAAAGTTTACAACCACAGGAAAAAATAAAAACATGTGACAGAATGTTTCATCTTTTGCACTGTAGCAGCCTGATAACTGATTTCCTGATAATTATTTATAGATGGTATAGCTTATTAATAGGAACTTATTTCAAAATCAGGTGATGACATAGATTGCTTAGCCAGAAGGATGTACATTGTTCAAATTACTGAAGGAATTTGTTACTTGCGTTTCTGACTCCTCTGCAAATGATTAAAAAAAAAAAATATATCCAGGCAAGGTCACTGCAAGCACATTTTCCATCTGTCAGTTGGAAAAAAATGGCATCATTATTTCTAGGGAATAAAACCTTAATAACAATTGGTACTTTCTGAGGGCCTATGACCTATCTGAACTAATTAAGCCCTCTTTGAAGTAGCTGTGTTTAGGCCTCCATAACACATCATGACTAGTCACTGCCTGTTTTTCTGGAGCAGCAAACTGCAATGCAGCAGATGGGATTTCCAAGAGTGCTGCCCTGCCCTCCCTTATCCTGAAGTCAATGAGAGTTTTCACATCGATATTTATGGGAAGGAATCACGATAACACTGACTCATTGACCTCAGCAGCAGCAGCAGAGAAATCAATGATGATGGCCTTTGAAACAGCTTTTCCTAAGTGACTTCAGSCAGCTTGGTGTAAAAGAGATGATCAGAAGCAGGCAGGTGACCTGGGTCAGCCCTGGCAGCCACCACACTGCTGTGCCTCTGAGGAAAGGTTGGAGCTGCTCCTTCACCTGCTGAGAGCTGAGAGTGCAGGGCTGGAGAGCAGTCTGTAACTGCAATCTCTGTTTTCCTTCCCATGGAGCAGCAAAAGAGAAAGGGTGATGCTGTGAATTTTGTATCTCAAAATAATGAACATTTTTGTAGCTCTGCATGACTAGGAGGACATCTTCCTGGCGCTGCTGCATGTAGAACAAAAATATCAGAACTTTTAAGTACATTTGGGATCACAGAGTCCAAGTTAAATATTACAACTCATTATATGGTCACAAGCCATTAGTTGCAGCTCCAAATTGGCAAGAAAGTAGCAGTACAGGATTCATATGCATGTGGGAAAAAATGTACTCAGAAAAAATCTAAAAATTAATCAGAAAAAAGTGTGTTTCATAGCAATTCCCTTTTTTCATTTTAACACCCTATTGCTTATGATGATGGCTCATTAGCTTCTGTCAAATATTTCATCATTTAATCCTCAGCCTTACTTGAAAATGGCTACATTACATTTCTATTCTGGCTTTAAGGAGGTTTATATTTGTTAGTCTTGATTTCAAATTTATTTAATGCTAATCCACTTCACCAACTCATAGTACTTCAAATACATGTTTATTCATTTGTCATTCTTCTCCAATGCTAAATCTGTGCTTCAGTAATAAATTGTGCAAAATAGTTCTTCACAGTGGTAATTATTCTAAGTCACTGCTCAAAATTACTTTCATGTTACATCCAGAAATCCACAACAAGATATGGTCTGAACAATTAATGACTTCCTACACAAGTGCAGTCCATTCTCACCCTCTGTTCCAACAGCCTGTTWAAGTAATACTGTTGGCAGCTAGAAAAAATTCTGAGTGCTCATTAAAAGAAAAAGATATTTTTTTTTTCCTTGGACAGTATATGATGGTAAATGTCTGAAARTTACCAGTGCCAAAGACTTAACTGCAGCTGTATGCCACCTACTAAAACAAGTGGGAAACATTTCTCTTGGTTTGACTTTCATTTTGTATTGGAGAAACTCAGGGASTGTGTAATTTTTCTGCTTTTGCTGAGGGCTTAAAACGACCGTCTGTTGTCTTTATGAAACAGAATCCCATGAAACACATGGAGTCACTCAGTCAGAATGTGTAACTTGTCTTTGCACCAACCTGGGCTGCACAGTTTGCATCCTGATGATTTTARAAGAGGGTGAATATGACACGATCATGGTGAATGTTCCCTGGGGAGCCCTGTGTTTGGGGAATCAGAATGGTCTGTCAGACCCCTCAGAGTTATCTGTGACCTTTGAGAAAGGCTGATTCATTTATTCACATGTATGTGATGAGAAAACACCTTTAAAATGACACAGAGCTGTGCCCTGCTGTGACTCCAGGTAAGGATATCCTTGTTTTTGACAGCTCCCACCAACCTGGAACCCTGTGAGTGAGGTTTCACCTTTGACTGGATGCCTTTGAAATGGTGAAACTCTSAATTGGTGTGGATGGTACATCTCAGCCCAAGACAGATGTCTAAAATCACTGACAAGAATCACACTCTGGAGGTGCTAGACTGTCTGTCGACTTTCAAGTGAATCCAGATGCTTAGCTGGAATGAGAGATTTCATTCTGGATAGCTAAAATTAGGGGCTATGTATTCTATAYCCATTTCCTACAAATCCTGGGTGCCAGCATGGCTTACAAGGACTGGTTTAGGTTGTGTGTACTTGTCAGAAAGCAATGAGTGAAATTTGTTTTGACATTGTTTCACTCTAATGCAGCAGAAGACRGTAAGAATATGCAAGCACAGGGCCCTTCTGCATAATTTGTATAATGATGATGATTATGGTACTGGCAACATTTGGGAGAAAGAGAGCAATTGACAGAGGATGGGAAGAAGCACAGGCAAATAAACTAACAACAATGATCTAATCTCACCAGAAAAAAAACAAAACAAAACAAAACAAAACAAAACCAGAGCCAAATTTGACCCAAGGATTGCAATTGCAAATAGGCATTAATAGGATTCCTCAGAGAATGTAGCAGAACATAATTTAATCTGAAGTGCACTTGAGAAATTACAAATGCCTCCCTTTTGTTGCTTTTTGTCATGACAGAGGTCTGGATAAGTGTTAGGTTTTATTGTAAATTAACAAGATTAGCATGTCTGCAATTTGTCTACAAATAGTCTTCATCTGTTTAATTTYCCTCAGTGCTGTCACCCTCCATTTTATACTCTTGAGATGGTTCAAGGGGAAAAGAATTGTCAGGGCACAAAAATTATTTAAATTTCATTTTAAAATACATCTTGGTTTCTTAGGCTGTCTTCTAATCAGGCTAACCATCTTGAAGAGTAAATACAGAATTAATCAAGCTTGTGCTTTCATGYTCACAAAATTCCTGAAACTCAYAGCATACACTGCAAAGAGGTTAAACCCATAATATTACAGAACTTTGTTAAAATGACCCATGCCTTGTTTTCTGGAGAAAGGTTGAATAAGTGAACAGGGTACATAAGCAATCACTTTGTCAAGTACTTCTCCAAGAGCAGCTAATTAGATCCACTTCTATTCAAAGATAACAGGAATTACATAGAAAAAAAGCTTAAAAATGAATGGGTTTTTTTTCAGTTAAAGAATATTGAGATTATCTTTGGTGTAATTTTGAAAAGTCCTTGCATTACTCTTACTCAGAAATTAAAGTGAAATCAGTTCTAAACCACTCCTTCCACTCAGCTTCCCCAAAATGATTTTTACACTTTCAGATCCATTTCATAATAAAAAAAAAAAAAAAAAAAAAAAAATAAAATTAGAGGGTCCAGCGGAAATCACCAACCTTTGCAGGGTCAAATCTCTGTTTCTTCTCCCTTGGGGCTGAAAAAACATTTCTTTATCTCCACAGATAAAAAAAATGATATCGTGAATGAGAAATGTTTTTCACCATGTCATTAATCCCAAAGTGCTCCTAAGGGCTCACCATGTTCAAAGGAGAGGAGGGGATACACACAGATGGTCATGGCAAATGTTGCTCTCCTGTACATGTTTCATTTGCACATTCTGCTCCTGCACGTGAACCCTCCCAACCCTCAAACTGTACAGCACAAGGGCTTACACAATATCAAGTAATTTTTGGCAGCTGCTGCTCAGTCTTACATCGCTGCCAGATCCCTGTCTGGTGTACAACCAGCACAAGGTCCTCATTATACTGGAATTTAACACTCGGGGCCAGAAGGGTCCACACACAATGCAAACCCAGATTCTCTCCCTTGCCTGTTGAGTGAAYAAGTGTTTAATACGTGGTGCCTTACAAAGCTGCCATAATTAAAAGGACAACTATTTATATACACATTCGGATCCAACGTAAACAAATAAGAATTAGGAGATTAATGGAGTAAATATCAGAAGTTCAATATGCTGGAATAGATGCATTTGTGCCACCAAGGAATGGTGACAGCTGGGCACAGGAGGACAATTGTGACATGCTGAAGGTCAAAGGCTGCATGAAGCCTGCAGTACATCCCAGTATCAGGGAAAGTGTGTATTCACAAATACACAATTATTCACACACAACAAATACCCATTTCCACTCATTCTCCAGGTCATTATTTTAAATACTAGCAATAGATTAGGACCACCAGAAAAATTTATGCCATGCTCTTTTAAGTTTCAAAGCCCATCCATTCTCCAGGTGGGAAAGGAAGAACATCTCACTGARGTTCTTTGCATTATGCTGTGAATACAGACTGTCCCAAAGATACCCATTCAGTGCTGTTTATTCTGCCAACAAACAATGCTCCACCTGACAAAAATCCCCGACAAAGCACTCTCCTTCTGAGAACAGCCTTGTTCATCCAGAGCCTTGGAAGCTGTGGGGCTCCCAACACAGGAGGGGCATGGACCTGTTGGGGTGAGCCCAAAGCAGAGCCATGAAGATGCTCAGAGGATYGAAATCCCTCTCCTGAGAAGAGGCTGAGGCAGTTGGGTTTTTCAGCCGGGAGATGAGAGGGATCTGGGGAAGCCTTAGAGCATCCTTTCAGTACCTAAAGGGGYTACAGGAGAGCTGGAGAGTTCACAAGGGTGATAAACAAGGGGGAACAACTTTAAACTGGAAGATTAATGCCTCAGCCTGGAAATCTTGAGAAGGTTTGTGTGGAACATGAACACTGAGGCAGCACTTCTGTACAACAGCAGCAGCACCAGGCTGAGAATCTGGGGAACCTTTCATCCTGTCAGTGTAAGCAGAATTTTTTGACTCATTTTACTCACCCTCCCTGCAGAGATGATAACCTAAGTGCCTTAGTACTATTCTATATTTTATCCTGAGTTAATAGATAATCAGAGTAACTCTGATGGGATCAAATATATAAGCAGGGAGGAAAAGGTAATTATTTGGAATGGCCAAGTCAACATCAAAGATCAAGGCTGTAAACAGAAATATTTTCCTTTTCATTAAAATTTAAATGARGCACTGTAATTCAGAAGAAGATAAAGGCAGAATGTGGAGATATATTGGGCTTTAAATCAGTTCATGGCTGTTTGAGGTGACTTTACTGTGCCTTGATTTTGAAGCAATTTCACAAAATCAAGTGTTAGTGCAATGAGGCTGTTTGGCACAGGAACCCTTAAGGACCTTGAGGTTAATAAAAACTGAGGTAGACTGTTCATGTTTCTATTTATAGTAGAATTACTATGACCTTGTGAGCATTTCTATAAGATAAATTAAAATTTTGCCACTGAAATTCCCTCTACAGTYTGATATTTATCACAACAAGGCTTCAGTATTTTAATGGCTCCTTAAAATTAGACTCTGATGCTGGAAAAGGCTTTATTATTTAGATCAAAACTGGCTGAAATTCAATTTTGTTTCATGGGAATTTAGGATATTTTGAACAAGTTTTCATTTTAGTAAGGGGATAAAAATAGAATTTTTTAAGTGTCCCAGGGAAGTAAATACATTTTTAAAAGATTAATAATTTTTGGGGAATGTTATTAATTTGATCAGATCTTTCTAAAATGAAAATGAGTCATAATTATGTCATAATTGCCAGTTTCCCAGAGCTTCCAGGGTATCAGAAGACATTGTCATTAATTAGAAATTGTGAGCTGAGATGTGGAGGACTCATAGCCAGGTTGGCCAGAGCTTTGATGGGAAGTTCCTTCATGGATGGATGTTCTGAGCCCACTGAGACCACAGCAGAGCATCTTCTTCCAGTTCCTTGTTTATTTGGCATCCCACATGCACCATAAAATGGGTACAAAGAGAGACAGAAGGCAATGCCAAGATATAAGCTCATCTTTGCATAACTTAACCTTGGAAAGTCTGCAGCTAAGAGTGAGCAGGAAATAAAGCCAAAGCAGCTGAGAAGAAATCTGCTGTGTGGACCTGTAATTTGGAATGGAGCATGGTGCACCCATCCGGGCAGGGGTCACAGCAATGCTTTTCTTTCGGGGCAGGAAACTCACTGGGCTTCACATCTTCCAATAGAAAATTAAAAGAAGAAGGCCAGCCCAGGAATGTCTGTACATCAAGACAGGAGGTATTTCCAATCAGATCCCCCTTACTCACTCCCCAAAATGTTCCACTCTCTGTACAAAAATGGTTTGCTCACAGTGTGTGAGAGAGCCAAGGACTTTGCAGCCGAGGGGTTGGATGCACCTCTGGGAGTMTCTCGTGCCTGGATGAATTGTATTAATCCAGAGCAAGATGACAAGTGGTAAGTTTGAAAGTCAATATTTTAGTTTTAGCTGCTCAGATCTTTCATGGGTCYGAGATTATGTGTTTATCTGTCCAAGGGCTCAAAAGAAAAGCTGTATTTGATCCAGCAGCTTAACTCYCTTGGCAAAAAATTCTGAGATGCTGTCAGTGCTGAACAGCCAGTGTTTATCGTCAAAAAGCTCCCCTAGCTTCCTTTATTTAGAGCAAAAAACTCCAATAGACATTTTCAAAACTCCACAACTAAATAATAATTGCTATTGAAATAATAACAAAAGTATAGTTGGGGTCTACAAAATTTGAAGGTGTGTTTTACTGTKAAATATATTCTTCTAAGAAACTCATTATTACTTTTTCCAACATTCTAACTCTATGAACAATTTATACCCCATTAAATATCTAAGATATGGAACACACATTGGTTTCTCTATCTTCCTAGCAGAACCCCAAAGGAGCTGTTAAAATATAGGTAGTGAACAAACATTAAGTAAAAGTCAGAACTCTTGCCRGATCCAAACATGGCTATTGATAGAATATGAACTCAAAATGAATCTTCTACTCCTTTGGGTTTTAATAGCACTTTGAAAATGCATATACTTTAATTTGTCTAAACAGAACAGAAATAAAAAGGAATGAAATTACTAAACAGCATCATAAAAGTATTTAAGCAATCATGTAAATGTGAAAAATCTCTACCTTATTCWAAATCATTATGGCTATAGTTATAAGAATTTCTTCTGTCTTATGTGATCAGAGCAGTGATTGCCAACTTAAGAATAATCTTATCTGAAATAAACTACAATACTTCACTGCAAGCTGTGGAAGAAATTAAATTAGAACACAAAAAGCTGTGAGAAGAGTGAGACATAAAGTCAYGGCCTGTGATTTTACACCTTATTGTGTTAAATCTGCAATTTTGACACAGTTTCCAACTGAGGCATCCTACACAACATCAGCTGTCTGTGTGTGTGTGTGTCTGTGTCTGCCATCTCATGGATTTCACTGTGAGAAAGGTTTGGCACACGACAGGGGAATGGTCTACCAGTGAACACATCCCCATCTTAATAATTCTCAATTATAAATAATGATTTGTGCCGTTTCCTCAGAACAACAATGCATTGCAAAACCACCAGTTAAAGCAGATTCATGACTGAAGTGCATTGTGGACGTGTGGACTGGTGCAGGCAAATTTCTTTGCTAAATTTTAGGAGTTGGGTCGGAAAAATCTACATCCGACCTCCTTTGGCCAAAATATCTATCTAATTCTCCATGTGTTCATTTTCTGAAAACTCCCAATGGATGTTCCTTACTGTAACAGAGTTTTGACATTAAAAAGTCAGCACTGTGAACTGCAGAATAAAYTCTGAGTCTCTAAACTCAGTTGTTAACCAAGTCTAACTATGAGTGATGCTGACCCAGCAGACACTGAGCTCAGTTTGCTGYCTTGACTCACTCCAGCTACTGATTAAATGCAAATAATGACATAGGAATAGTAAGAATAGTTTGAAAGATGGGGCAGTGCTAGATGAAAGCAGTAAAAGTGTTCAGCAGCTGATCACGTCTTTTTCTTTTTCCAAATGTTGCATTTCTAGTCACAGAAAATTAAGCTGAATTTCTGAACTAGGGAAAAATCCCCAACCAYGTCTAAATAACAGCTTTTTGACTCAAACAGCAACAGTTTCTTCTGAAAAAAACACTTTGAAAATTATGAGCTGTCTTTGAGCTAGCATATGCCCAAAGAAGGGTTGAATTGCAGCTGTTCCCAGTGCTCAGCATATACTTTCAACCTGTTCTTGGTYTCCTTTTCTATTAAAAATGTAAGAGACTCTGTGCTGAAAAACTGAAAAAAAATGCAGTAGCTTGTGAAAATTTTTATTCTGTAAGGTTTAAGAGAAGATYTCTTTAGTAAACCATTTAATTTTTWAAGTTAAGGCTAGGCTGCTTCCACAAGGTTTTTTTGCAGTCCCCACATGGAATATAATCTTGTTTCAGGTTTAAAAACCATCAATCTCTTGCTAGTGATGACTCTGGCTTTCAGGATAGCTCGATGGCTCCTGCAGGATGACAATTTGGTGGTTTTGGCCCCGGCTGAGCGAGGATGCTCAGAGATGCTGGGGGTGTGCAGGGGCTCAGCAGAGGCAGCAGCATCACTGCAGTCACACAGATCACACAGCTCAGCCCGGGCTGCTCCTCACTCCCAGCACTGCTGTGGTTTCTCTGGGACACAAATGTAATTGCAGTGCAGAAGTACCCTCTCTGGGCTGACAAATGCCACAGCACAAGAGGATTAATGTTTCAYAGGCTAAGTGGAGAGAGATGGCAGAAGTCAAAGCAACACTTGTGGAGATGGCACTGGGGACAGAGAGGTGGCTCTTTTTGTTTTGTCTGCTCTAGAAAACACTTATCAAATAATTATGAAAAATCATTAATAGCTATAAGCTGTATTAATGAGGAGGTCATATGCATAAACTTACAGCAATGTTAATGAAACTTTATAACCTGACCAAATGTAAGCAGAAGACATTCCGTGGGTTTGTTTTTTGTTTGTTGAGAATAAATGAATAAATATTAGTCTGGCAGTTGCATAATGAAAAAAAAAAAAAAAAAAAAAAAAAAAAAAAAAAAAAAAAGAAAGAAAAATCCCAACCTGCAAATTTCTTTCCTGTGATGTAGGGGCTGGATAAGTGTGCAGAAAGCAGGCATGAGGGAGCTGAGGATGAGCACTGTGCCATCCCTGTTCCTGTGAGCTGCTCTGGGTGATGGGAGCTGGGGGGAGGCTCAGTGATTCATCTGTGGGTGGCTGCCTGTCACGGGTGGGTGAGGTGCTGCCTATTTATAGCTTGTGTATGGGTTCACAGCACACTTGAGGATGGCCTGGAATGAAAGGTGCTCTCAAAAAGCCCTGGGTAAGTCATTATTTCATTATTACAGCGAGGTGCTAGCAGCTGTCAGTCTCAATAATTGGATCAACTTTGGTACTGCAAATGCCAGCAGGTTTGACTCAGCTGTTTGTAGTTCTGCAGCGGATAAATTAAACCCTACGAAACTGATTTTATTTCAGGTGAGAATTTTGGGAGATGAGAGGAACAAAGGGCAGACTGCTCTGTGCAGCTCTTGGAGATCCCAGAGCTGGTGGCCCCAAGGATTTCCCCTGGGCTGAGACAGGCACTGCCAGTCCCTGCTCGTGGCTGTGGCACCAAGTCCAGCATTGTGGTGAAAATGAAATCCTGATTTCTGGCCCCTGTCCTGCMCAGTGCAGCTCATCAGTGCTGAATCCAAATGGGTACAGGACTGCTCTCACAGCTGACTTGAGCTGTCTGGCTCTTGCAGTGAAATGTAATTCTAAAGGCATTKAAAGGCTGTAGACTGCCTTCCCCAGATAACAAGGAAATGCTGCTGCTCTTCTCTGGTGTGAGAAGTTAATCAGAGTCTCAGGAAGTCATCACCTGCAGGGGTGCACAGCTGAAATGTCCTCCTGGAAGAAAAGGCCTTGTCTCCTTCCTAAAATGTGGCACAAACCTCGTGTGAGGAGGCCAATCCTCTTATGTCACCTTCAGTTCAGAGCTCTTATCCAAAACCATGCAGTGTAGGTTCAGTTTCTTCCTCTGTTTGAACACACTCAACATTCTCTTTTTTTGAAATCTCTTAATATCAGAGCAAATTGGGTCATTAATTCCTGTTAACCCTCATCTAAATTCACATATGACAAAAATTAGGTACTGWAGTAATAACATTTCGCTTTTGCTCACTGAATCATAATTACATCAATGGCACTGTGCATTCAAAGCAGTGTTTCCCAAGATGATCTACAATTTCTATTTTGGAAAACTCTTAAGAGGGAATGTTATGAACTTCAGAAGCACAGGTTTGGGTCCAAACCAAGAAAATTCACCCTTGATGATGTATTTATTAACTTTTTCCATCACTGCTTCTCTCTCTCCTGGGCATGAATAATGTATCCATGCCTTTTTGGTTGGGTTGTTTTGTTTTGGGATTGTTTGTTTTGTTTTCTTTGTTCTTTTAACACCTAGAGAAAATTGAGATGTTAATTTCTTACAGTGGCAGCTCAGACAGGCACAATTAAGCAGTTTACTTTCTAGGGATTGCTCAGTGAATTCTTCAAGAAGTTTCTGTGCAGCTGATGCAGTTGAGGGCCCGGTATYGATTCCTGGCTGACAGCAAACAGATGGGCTGTCAGCAGAGCTGCTCATACTTTTAGTGGGGTACCTCATTAATGAAGCCAAATACGAGCTYGGGTTTTCAGCTCCCTGSTATTTGAAAAGTGGTGCAGCACACTGCAAAAKGAGTTTATTAGATCCCATGTGTCATTCAAGGAAATCAGCAGTGTGTGTTACYGGTGCCCTGCATTCTTTCTGACAAATTTGATTTTTCCACGGGTAAGTGCTGAAACACTGCTTTGCATGTGCACTCCTTGTAGGTTATGTCTGCATTCCCTGATAAATGCCAGCTTTAGGTGTCAAGGGATACAGAAAAACCTGGGACAGRCAGAAATGCCACCTGTAGGTCCTTTTAGCTTTGTATCACCATTCTTATTTTTGCTTGGCTAGAAAAGACTAGTCGTGTGTTATGTGTAAAAATTCAGATTTTAATCCACTTGGCTACAATTTCACATACTTTACATTTCAAATGAAACAGTGCCAGTTACAGGATGGGTTCCCACTCACTTTGCTCTCACAACAGTCCCACTGAATCTAAGCCAGCCCTGTAAGATGTGGACTCGTGCTCCGTGTTTGTTTCCTGGAACTGAATTTCCCCAGGGCAGTGACCCGTGCACTCATGTTCAGCACAAAAAGATTCATTGCTTCACAGTCACTCACTGCTTGTGGACATGGCACAACAATAATGAGCTRCTGCAAAATCCCAAACAATGAAAGATGATTGTACAATAAAGAAAAATAGATTAATAACTACTGTGAGGMTTAATCACAAGAGGTATTTCCACAAGGATAGTGACAGCACTGTGGGCAAGATTCTTAAATGCTGTGTTACTGCTCACAGAGTCTGCTATTCTTCAGATAGTTTTTCTAGGAAATATATGTASTTGCAGAAGAAATTTCTTCATATCCCTGTAGTCATCTTTGTCAATTTAATAAATGCTTGATAGTTTTGTTCAGTAAAATTTTGGAAAGGTTWCTTGTGCGCTGTCACCTTTTATTAGTAAAGTCCTCTATGGGGGAATGGTGATGTCTGAAGGCTAAAGTGACTGCATTTGAGGGTTTTACTCGAGAAGCCTTTTTTAATAAATGACTGTCATCTAAGAAAACTCAAAGTGTATGGGAAAGTATTGTTCCTAGGGTGTTCTATTGTACTTTTTTAGGTTTTTTTCATGTTCACCATTTGTTATTCTTCTATTCTTTCCCTCTCAATTACTATTGACGCTCAGGATGAC
This sequence comes from Malurus melanocephalus, assembly GCF_030028575.1. Taxonomy (NCBI): domain Eukaryota; kingdom Metazoa; phylum Chordata; class Aves; order Passeriformes; family Maluridae; genus Malurus; species Malurus melanocephalus. The sequence continues at coordinate 1,553,700 of NW_026623400.1, forward strand.
TGTCAGCTGATGGCTTTTTATAAGCTGTTCTGCAAGCTGAACACAAATAACATGACAGCTTGCAGGCTWCTTGTTGTCATGGTGTTCTTACTTTGCTCTGGGCAATGCCATATAAAGAATATTACATCTCGACTCCTATTTGCATCAACCAAATATTTTAGCATTAACACAATAATATCAGAATGGCAGGATGTTTATGACATTACCAGCACCAAGAAAGCAGAATASAATTATGTTCTGTTTCCGCCCACAAGTTTTCACCCACTCCCAGGCTCTGTACTACTGTGGTTATAGAATTGTTGATTTCTGTGGAGGTAAGTTGATTTCAGGTTCTGAGCCAAATTATGAAATCTAATTTAAAAGGTCTTTCTGACTGCATTTGCAGGTTTCATTAAGYGAGATGTAACACAGGGAATGTCACCCTACACGCTTCTCTTTGAACTGTCTGTCTTCCACCAATTTACTGTGAGGTTGTCTTAGCTTTAGAAGTTCTGTACAACATCCACAGCTGAAATAGCTCCAAGCAATTATGGCACTGACCCAAAAGAAAAAAAAAATTGTGAAAAGTAATTTGTGTAAGAATATTATCAAAATTATGGATTAAAGAAATTTCCTGTAGGAAATATCTCTACATATGAATGAATATCTCTACGTCTACCCTTCCTTCATTTAGGTTTGACTTTGGTTTATTATATTTGGTTTGGTATATAATGTTTTGCTTGAGTACTATAGGTTTGACTTTGGTTTATCATTTGGTTTTTAAACTGTCTAGCCTAAAGCCAGTTTATTAAACTGTCTAGCCCTTAAGCAAGAAGATGTATATTTTAAATGCTTGTAACACAGCAGCTGCAGCCACAGTTCTCACCATGCAGCTGGTTCCCAGTTCCTAAGATATAATTTTGAATAAAAAACTCTCAGTGCTGTGATGCTCAATTGGATTCAAGCAGCAGCCTGTGTGAACATCTCTGAGATGTTGCTGTATGACTCTCTGCAGCTTTGCAAACCAACTCATGTCACAAAATGCAAATTTTTTGTCAGCAAAGCAGGGTCATGTGCAGTTTTTCTCTCTTCCTCGGTAGTACGAATGTTTGGGAGCACAACAGCAGGCAGAGCCTTGCTGGAAGCCCTGAGTTGTCAGTAAATACCTGCTTAGAGGAGGCTCCATCCTAAAAAAACTAGAAAAATGCAGTGCAGGGAGGGCTGTGAGAGGGCCTGCCAGAGACAGTTTGGACACTCAGAGCAGCTGTGTTCTGGTCCCTCCACAACAGCAGTGAAAATGTCCATTCCCTGCCTGAGATGTCTGTRACACCACAGCTGCTGCCTCTCTGCTCCTTCCATCCCACCAGCAGCACCCAGAGCCCAAAAAAATGGTCAGAGAGCAGCCCAGAACCTCAGTGCTCCTTCCTGGGATCTCCCAGGGCTTGGGAGAAAGATCTGTGCATGAGGAATTATTTTCCTTCAGAACCTCTCTCAGGCACATTTGAGCATCGTGAGCTCRCCCTGGGTGTTGTGAGTGGAGTTCTTCAGGTGTCAACACTAATTAGTAAAGCASGTAATTAATGCTGCTATTAGGCTCTCCTACAGAGTGCGTTTCTAGACAAAAYCTCAATGACAAGAAAATAGAACCAGAGAATAAATATCTTATTGTTGTGTCTCTTTAGCTCTGTTAGACTACAATAAATTTTAATTTCCCAGCAGCCAGTCCTTGTGGTAAAGAAATCCACCCTTCTCTCCCAGCACTGCAAAAGAGGGAGTTTTGCCTTTCCTGCACTGACAAATATTCCAGAGTCCCCAGTTTAACAAGAACAGGGGTAAATACCTGAGTTTTACACCTGAAAAAAGAACAAATATTTTGATGAAAAGGACTATTTAAGTAAAGGAAAACAAGCAGAGAAGCAAAACCCACCACCCAAACACAAGTTTTATTTTGCTTTATTTCCTTTTAAAAAAGCAGAAGCAAATTATTGATATCTTCTTTGTGCTTCTCCGATGYTTTATGCCAGACAGGGCACAATGGATTCATCTTGGTGTAGTTATTTTTTGCACAATCTATCTCACTTTTCCAGGATGGCTTCTTATTTATTTCAGCATTGTTCTTTCTTGTAGAAAGAAATTAAAGGTTTAAGCATTAAATTTGTTTAAATTAAGTTGCAAAAAAGAATCCATCCCCAAAATACTTATTGATTAACTATCACTTTGCTATGAAGATTGAGAGCAAGTCTTTCTTCCAAAGATCTGAATTCCTAGAAACATAAAAGAAAGTGGAAATTAATAAATAATGTATATATCACTTGCTCAAGACCAGCTAATGAACAGATCAATAGAAAAGCATATTCTATAGACACATAACRTATTAAAAAATTAAAGGTCACAGACAAATTAATTCAAGCTTTATAATTTTATTAATTTACATGAATTTTGTAGCTGTTTTGCTCCCATAATTATCACATTTTATCCTTTTCTCCTCCCTGCCCCTCCCAACAAATATTAGAGTACTCATGACCCCATCCTGCTGGTATTTTGTACTAGGCCTTTATCAAGATTTTTTTTTTCCTCTAAATTTTGGACAATTTCAAAAGGAAGGACAAATGAAAAATAAATTTAACTTTCATTTTGAATACRGTTTTACCTTTCCTGGCAAATGGGAAAGAGCTTCAGCAGGGAAGTATTTTTGGTACCGAAGAATATAGAGTGTCATTCTAAAATACCCTTTAAGCACCTGTGTGCATGAGCCAGCTTTTTGAGGAATATTGGTTGGAAAGGCAAGAGAATGAAATACTATTCAATTAAGCATGTTTAGAGTTTTTTCTTTAACATGATATAAAGTGGTCATATGCTTATAAGGTCAAATGCTTATAGATTTTTTTGGCACTGAATTATGCCATCTCTATTGTTATAACTCTACAGACAACCAAGAGATAAATTGTTAGAGAACAATTCAGTCTTTTTAACAGGAGAAGATACAGAAAATGACTGGTTTTCAGAGACACCTAAGGACATGCTATTGCAGTTACCCTGGGAGGCAGCTGAGCCCCTCTCAGCCACTCACTSCCCCACAGTGGGAYGGGGAAGCAAATCAGAGCTGCARGAGTGAGAAAACTGGTGGGTTGGGATAARGACAGTTTAATAGGTAAAGCAAAAGCTGYGTGTGTGAGCAAGGCAAAAGAGGAGCTAATGCACCCCTTCCCACGGGCAAACGGATGCTCAGGCATTTTTGGGACAGCAGGRCTCCATCACACATAGCAGTGATTTGGGAAGACAAACACCAYCACTCTGAATGYCCACTCTTCCTCCTTYTSCACAGCTTTATACACTGARCATGATCCCATTKGGTCTGGGATATCCCCTGGGTCACTGGGGTCAGCTGTCCTGGCTGCTGGGCTGGGGTGAGGAGCAGGAAAGGCCTTGGTTTTGGCTGAGCTCTGCCCAGTGACAGCTAAAACCAACGTTATTTTAGTCACACTGAAACCACAGCACTGAAACTGCACTGAAACATCACACAGGCTACTCTGAAGGAAAGGAGCTCTGTGCCAGCCATGTGGACAAATGCTGAATTCAAAATTCTCATTCAAAATAAGAGAGACTGTTTTAATTGCTTTCAACACAAAAGTGTCCTAAAATCAAGAGCCACACCTTGGGCTTATTGGCAGAAGCCTCTTCATGAGAGGACGTATTCACAGTTCATTCATTTATTAAAGCATAAAATACTTTAACACTCGAGCCTGTGAAGTCTGGGAATTTTGAACATTTCACCTGGAAAATGTTAAGCAAGACTGAGAGTTGTACAAAGTGCCAGGGCAGGTAACCTGTCAGGGAGAGGAGAGGGAAAAGAGCAGTGAAGGAAGGAAGCAATCCCTCAGTCTGTTTGGGAGGCTGCTCAGATGGAAAAGCATTTGTGTTGTGATGCTGCAGCAGTGGAGGTGCCCTCAGCCTGACCTRACCTGACCTGAGTGAACATTGATTTCCTGCATTCCCACCCAGAGGGCAGGTGTCAGCACACTGACAGAACTTACAGGGAAATAAGGACTTTGGAAATAAAGGATGAGCCAGGCAGTGGCTCTGTTTGGAATGACCCCTTTGGGCAGTGCCCCTTGTTACTGTGACTGCACCAAAACCAGCACTGGGATGGCTGCAATTTACATTCTCAGAATTCAAAATGCTTCCATCGAGGTATCAGCACAAACTGAAATGTGAACAACAACAAAACAGGATGAGAATCTCAACAAAACACATCACTGAAGTGCTTGGTCAGCTCAAGACATAAATCAGCCCTATTGGGCCTTATTACCATGCCAGCAACATCCTTGGGACTCCACTCTTCCTGAAATYAATCTGGTCTACATAACAAAACATTAAACATTAAAATAAATTATTTTTATCAAAACTGCTTTATAGAAGTTTACCTTAAAACCAAAGATAGCTATTTTGACCAGGAAAATTCTTTATGTTCAGAATTCCCAGAATCTGGCAGCTCTGACCATCTGACAGCAAACACTCAAAGAGGAATTCAAGGTGTTTCTTGTGTCAGATTTATTGTGTGAGTACAGATGATCTTTCAAAACACATGGTGCACTCTAAGACAGCAGGACYAAGAATAAACACCAGAAAGTCTCTTTTTCTCCTTTTGTGTATAGAAGCTGTGGACATTCAGATTGGATTATGAATGACATCTTTCCTGYAGAATGGCAGGCAGGGCTGATGGAGGGCAGGATGTGACAGACCCAGCTAATAATGCAACTGGAAATAACAATTAATTATATACACTTATATAAGTTCTCTTTATTCTAATTTCTTTATTTTGACTTTGCTAGCTCCAAGTCCCAGACATTCGTTTCCTCTATGCTTATATCAAATAGATTAAAGAATGATCTGTTTGTGGAAATATTAATCATTTAATAAGACAGATTCATTATTTACTAAAAAGCTGCCTATTCCAAACCAACTCACATTTTACTTAGTTCTTTTAAGCATTTCATCTCTCCTAAAGCCTTCCAATCTCAAAGTTAAATAACTATTGATGATGACTAATCTTTTCTACTTTGCACAAAGCTCATTCTTGAGATTTCTCACTGAGTCCAAATGATCACCAGGGCCACCCTRCTCTGCAGTTCCAAATACTTTTTAACTGTCCTTTTTTTTTTATTATTTCCTAAAGAACTAAACATGCCTCCAAAGGAAACTTTCTTAGAATAAACTCAGAGCAGGCCCAYCAGTTTTGTGCTTACATAAGTGGGTTCATTTCCTATTCCTCTGTACTTTGCCAAAACCATTTTAAAAATGCATAATTCCATTCAGCTACTTAAATTTCCGCTGTATTTGTTTCCTATATCTCTTCCTGAAATAAAAATTCATGGCATATTTAACCTCTTACTTAACAGCCTCACAAATCCTCATGCAGCATACCAGAGAGTGATAAATTCTTAAGCAGGTAGGATCACAGATATTCTTTAATACATCCATGTATTGATTGGTTGCATTTCKTTCAGCAACAGTTGAACCTGAATCTGTAAATGTTGTCTAAAAGAATATCTTTTCCTGTTACATTTTTTAATAAAGCACTTGCACAGYACAGTACACAAAAATGGGCTGGTTCACTGAATTAAGCTGATAGTAATCAGTTAATATCCATCAACATGTTTATGTGGCTAAACACCAAAATTGTCTTTCATTCATGGCCAACCTGTCAAGTGGATTCAGCCTGGATGTGTCTCTGAGTGCTGGAGGCACATTTAATGTCAAAATCTGAGATGAGCACGCAGAGAAAACATTCTCACAGGAATGCAAATATAAAAATATTCTGACATTTATTCTGGGTTTTGCGAGTTTATGACAAAAAAATCATCAACCCAGAGATTAAGGATTAAACAGCTCAGAGCTGGTTAAAAATATGGAATAAATAGCAGCATCTTGCACAGTGCTGTCCTCAGCAGAGTGAGCGCAGTGCTGACGTCAAGGCACAMAAAAGCTGACCCTTTTGCTCTGACTTTTTCTGGTATCTACAGAGGCTACAGACCCTCTGGTTTATAGATGCTTTTGCACCTTCCCAAAATTAGCAGAAATCCAGTGTCCATGTTGGACACCTTTCAGTAGTTGTAGAAGTGCAAGATTACACCCTTGGCAGCTGTAAAGTTTCAGAAAGCTGTAGTGTCAGCATGGTCTCTTAAGCCATCTGCATCTCTAAGCTATTTTTCCATATGAAATCATCAATATTCTGATCCACACAGCCTCAGCTGGGCTTTGTTTGCACTACAAATACAATCAGTTACACATTACTCAAGATCTAATTATGTTGGACTGCAAATGATGTTGAACTAGGTAATTTCTTTGGAATGATAAAGTTAATTTATCAAACCCTTTTTTGCCACCCAAACAGAAATTTCCCTAAGAGCATTCCTTGGGTTCATATTGGTTTGCTTTCACATTTAATGCTGTTTCACAACAAATTGCTGATACAGCTTCAGCAGTACTCAGCACCAAACATTTGTGAGGAAATGACTAAATGGCTTTTTTCAGTTTTAATAAAACTTTATCTGAAACATCACTKTGGGTACAACTTTCCAGAAATATATACTCATAATTACTTGCAGTGCTCTTCATTCATATTATCMTGGTCTGATTATTTAAAAGGTTGTAAATATCCTGGTTTGCATGATTTACATAAGAATAGAAAGTATTTTTAGACTTTCAATATTTTGGAGCAAAGATTGATAAAATATTTTTTAAAAATCCCAGAATATTATCTTTCTCTATGGTAAATAAAATCTGCTTAAACATTGTTCAAAAATCAAAGAATGTTCACTTATTAGAACATTCTACAGGAGGTAAACATGAGAAATTTGATTTGGCCAGAAATTTCAAATGCTGATTCTCAGAACACTGAACACTTCTACTCCACAAGTAAATAATAAAGGTAAAAGTGGAACAAATGAMCTATTTTAGAAGCAAACTGGATCCCACAAAGAACTGGTTGAAGTTTGCCATTAGCAGAACTCTGCCATCCTAAAGCCATGCTGTACTCTGGACAGTAAGGTCCATTGTTGATGATTTAGATGGGAGAACAGAAATCACTTTAATCTGAAGGTGATAACATTTAGAGAGGGATRGCAAGCACTTTAGGGGACAGGAATGCAATTTGTGGTAAAATCAGTAAAAGAAGTAATTTGGTGTGTGCCACAAAGTGACACACAGCTACAAGGGAGAATAACAGAAATGGTTCTACAGAAGGTGATCTGACAATTAATGGACCAAAAATGGAACAGTGTCCACAGGCCATCACCTGCCAGGAGAGGTGTGCAGGAACGTTGTGCCTGAASTGTGTCACATCCTGGGGCTCAGCTGGAGCACTGCATCAGATTGGGCACAGCATTAAGSCTGGATCAATGAAGAAAGTTCAAAAAGGAACAAAACCCAAGGCATTTGCAACAAAACTGTGATAAAAGCTGGAAAGTAATCCTTTTATTTGGCTGAAAGAAAACCAAGGGCGAAATGAGGCAAGTGACAACTGATGTCATCAAGAGTTGGCAAGGAGAGGAAAGCACTGATGTGTTCTCCAGGACAGTAAGTAATGGATTTAACCTATGAGGAAGACTTTTCCTATACATTAAGGACATGCTTAAGATATGAGAATGAAGAGCTAAAGCAAACTGCTGAGAGAAGATGGGGATTCTGTGTCACCAGGCTATTAAAAAAAAAAAAAGGACAAAAAATATGGATGTCAAATATTAATCAGGTGAAGCTGAATCTGCCTGGGATTAGTAAAGGAAGCCAGTGACCTCCTGAGGTCTCTTTTGTCATGATTCTGTGTCTGTCTTCAGGCTTTTTTTAACAGCTCTAAACCACAGACCAGGCTGCATGAATTGGACTGAAGTCAGAGTCAAATCACACTGCATTTACCACAGCCTGATGGAACATTATCACCAACCTTCACTGAGCCAATAATAGAGACAAAGCCTTCAGTAGAATGTCTGAGTTTTATTCAGAGGGTAAAAGCCTTGGTCAAGAGACAGTTACCCTTATTTTTATTTAAGAAATACACAAGGTCTATGSTAATTGTTGAAATTTGGTTCAGTCGCTTTGAGTGTAACAGATTTGTGGTCCTCCTTTGCCTTTCACTGCATTTAAGAGATAGTAAAAGACTGCTAAAAATAATGAGTTTGCCTCGTAAAAGTTGGGTGTTAAAATAATAAGTTAGAGGCCATAAAAACAAATGTCCCYGAGAGATGTTATCCATCTGGACTGGATAGAATATATAGCTACTGCAGTTATTTTGCAAACAATGTTAACAACATTATTCTAAAGCTTTCACATTGAATCTTAAAACACACAACACATATCTGTTCTGTCCCAAAGATTCACAGGSTTCAGATTTACATCTAAAACTCACAGATGGCCTTCCACGATGATGAACTAACCCAAATCACTGACTCAGGGAAAAAGCTTAGCAACAGTTCCATCCATCTTTATTCAATAAAACATTAATACGTGATTCACTTTAATAATGTCCACATTTAAAACAGAATCTATTCTACTCCYGTGGACTTTCAAGTATGTTCAGTAATGCATTTAAATTCTTATCATTAATATGAAAGAGGCCCCTAGAAGGRACCAAATTTTAAATATCCTCAAAGGCAAAACTGCTGGGGAGCTGGAACACAAAGCTGGATGCAAGTGTCAAGGTCCATTTGACATGAAACTCTGTTGTCCATTAACACCTGCAAGCCATGGCCATGTCCACACCTAATTTGAATAGAAATGCATTACAGAGCATTTCAAGGAAAGAAAGCCTGGCTGATCAATATGAAAATGGCAATTTTAGATTAGTTTCTCAGCACAAAATACTCAGTTTACTTTGAAATTACTTTGTTCTACAGGCATCATATAACATTTACAGGAGAAAATTAAAAATCTATACAGCATTTGTGAGTGATGGAGCTTTCTCAATGAATAAGAAGTGTTTGAAATGAGCAGCTTCATGGATAAAGAATAAATTAATTAAATATGAAGAAAAAGCTGAGACTTCATGAATATCTTCTTAACCAACTTGGTACTCTGCAATAACCAGCAGAGATCTGGAATGACAATCTTTTCCCAGAGCACGGGACGTTGGCAGCATCATGTGCACCATTCCCAGAGTAGCTGGGAAATGTGAAAAACCTCCAGAGCTGYTGGGGGGTGACCCTGACTCCAGATCTACGGCCACTAATGCACATACTCACCCTGAAACAGGGCTAAACCACAGAGCTAAAACAGGAACAACACTTGCAGCAAATGACACCAAAATCTGTCACTGAAGCATGTTATAGACACCAGAGAAGCAAGCATGTTAATTTAAAATAAAAACATGTTCCTGCTTTGGTTGGCTAAGTTGTAAGTAAATTTAAATTTGATTGCATYTTCTTGTACCTTTTATTCTTTTGGCTCTGATTAGGATCAGAAGTGGAAATGATAAAATACCTGAGAAAAGCTTTACTGAGTAGTTCTAAAGCAAAAGTGAAGGGAAGAAAATCCTGTTCTTTAGCATCTTGCCCCACTGTGTAGATAATAAATCAAATCTATAATTAGTTCAAAGTAATTCAGATTAATATGACTGCCTGAATTAAGTGATTACCAATTTGAACCATACAGCCTCAGTTAAATGATTAATCTGAGAATATCAAACATTGTTTTTTTCAAGGTTTATTAACTTATTTGCTACTGATTCTTCTTGCTGCAAAACCTACCACTATCCTGTTTATGAATCATTCATAAAATGTTCCTAAATTCAACAACTGCACTTCCTATCAATAAGTGTTTGCCAGAGAGTCTGGATATATAATTTTCCTTCCCTTTTCTTTGATCTCTGACTATAGGACCAGCCATTTTTCATGATTTCTGGCATATTTGGGCGGCTAAATCACAGAGAGTTATTTCTTCTCCTTGACAGTGTGACTGAGGCTTGGGGGGAGAAAAAAAAAAAAAGAAATATATGAGAATTGCAAATTAGAAAAAGCCTCTAAGATCATAGGAGCTGCCATCCTGTTATAAAATATCTTGCATATAGTCCAATACTTTGCATCTGACAGTTTTCAGTACTTGGTCCTTCAAAAGAAGGCAGAAAAAAAATCTGTAACAGCAAAGGGAAACTAATCAAGACAACTCACACATTTCTTTGCCTGAACTCTGACAGTTAAAAGTTGGTTAACAGCTGCAAGTAAAGTTTAAATGCTTTCAAATGCTGTCATCATTATTAATTCTATCTATGAATATCCCTGATACTTTTATACATGCCAATTTGCTTTCCATTTGAATTTTTTTGCTTCAAAATAGCAAATGACAAATATAGCTTTGATGGCACAAATGCTTAGTCAAACAGCCACTTACAAAACTTTCAAAATCAATACATTCAGCAACATAGAAAAGCTGTCAAAATGTGTGTCTAAAGTACTAGGAAAGCAGACTTTATATTTCTAATAATGAAATAGAAATTTTGAACTTTTAACTAGCAGTATTAATAAAAAAGCCTGTGGGAAAACAGAATAATCCCTGAAAATTCAAACATACTTTACATTTTTTTTATGATGAGGTGTCAGTTTATAAAGTTTGTATTGGATTCTTTCTGAATTCAGAGAAGGTTTGATCACCTGTAACTTAACCTTCAGCAAATGTTACTTTAGCATGGAAACGGTGAAACAATCCAGAGCTCAGATAACCAATAATCTGAGTAAAAGTATTTTCACTAAAATGTACTGTGATTCTTATTCCCTCCTAATTTTAGTAAAGAAAAAAATTAGGCATTTAGACAAAACACAGTAATTTTGACTACATTTTGGGACAATGCAGAGAGTTGATTTTAGAGTCCAGCCAAAAACAACTCCTTACTACTGGCATGAATCACTCCTGACTTAGACATCTTAGACACCTCAAACAATCTATTTGCCTCTGTTTCTGTGCTCATGAGCTGAATTCTGTGATTTGCTCAGCACTCTCAGCTTCCTGTACAGACAATAGGACTTTAAAGCACACAACTCTTCCCAGGAGTTCCTCTCAGAGTGAAGCTTTAAGGAAGAGAATCCTCTTTTAGTCATAATCTAGCAACAGTTTAATGAAAAGTGGAAACAGGGGGAGATAGCTGTTTCTATATTTCCATTAATGTCACTGATCAAAGATTTAGAAATCATCAAAGATTATTTTCTTTTGAAATCTCACTCCCAGGAGCACAGTTCAGAACAATTCCACTCCATTTTATCAGTAGGTTTTACAGTAAGACCCTTATTAGATTGCAATTGATTCACAGTAATCTATTCATTTCTAGTCAAATTAAAACAACCTTGATTGTAGTGCCTCAGTTCATGCTGACACAATTAATGTGCTGTGAGAGCATTTGTATTATGAAAATCCTGTATTCCCTGCCTTGGTTTATAGCTCAAGCATAAAGAACTCAAATGGCTCTGAAACCTGTCAGACAAAGTCTCAGCCCAGGCAAGAAAGCTACTGTTTGAAATACATAATTGTTTAAAAAGAATTTGACAGCATTCCCCTTGCAGAATTATAAAGAGATGAGAGAAATTGGAAACGTATCATTGGAGCTGACCACTTGCCCATCAGATTATCAGTCTTTAAATGTGGATTACTATTAAATGTGAGCACCAGGAAAACAGGTTGAAATCTGTTTTGTCTTCACTATCTCCAGTGATACAAGGATCCAGACTGAAGATGTGATTCCATTGAGCTCCCATTCCTTTAAATGCATCCCTAACCTCAAGGAGTGGGCAGAGAAAACCGTCCCAGGAGCTGCAGCCAGATCCGAATGCACAAACTGTGTGCTCACACAGCAGGGACAGGATGCCCCAGAGGGAGCAGCAGTGAAGAAGAGAAGAAGTTCTGTGTGATATAAAGCCAGGTTAACACAAACAAGCTGGGACAGAGTCATGAAACTGCAGATGTCCAGATAAAAGATAGACTGAAGCACATCTTTTACTCCCTGCACCTGGTATTTATCCTGGATTCACGCTTTGGGCTGTATTTTTAACYGAGTTAATGGAAGCAGCACAGAGCAGTGCTTGGCAGACAGAGCACACTCCTCTATCTTCTCTGAGAGCTCAGTGATGCATGCACTAATCTATGCAGCACTGATTTACAAACCAAGGAACACAGTGRGACCAAATTCCAAGCTAAGGTAAGGTTTTCTTAATTTGCTTTAAAGCAGGCTGCCAGTCTTTCCTCAAGAAGTACATYCCCAGTTTCCTGAGTGTTGAGAGCTGCTGTGAGGCAATGCTGCAGCTCAAAGCCCTCCATGTACTCACAGAACCACCCAGAGCAAATGTTCAGGGAGCTGCTCAGGGAACTGAACCCAGTTTGACTCACTTGGTAAAATAAATGCACATCAGTCCCCAGTTCTGGGGGTTTTGCATCACTGCATGAATCACATTTGTGTAAACAAAAGGGGTGGCTGGAATGAACAAGTGGGGGTAGGATTTCCTCCTCTGGCAGCATTGAAAGACTTGGATAGTTTCAAGTGCTCTTCTCTGTTAAAGAGTTTCCAGAACTTGCTTCTTGTGCAGCTTCAATTCACCCTCTCCCAGCAGAGCAGAACAAAATGAGCCCACGGAACTCAGGACTCCAACAGCCACCTTCACACGKGGCAGCTACACTTTGTCCTGTGGAGCTGACACAAAAAAAGCCTGATTCACTTAAAAATCCCTTCAAATGGAAAATGGATATCAAGGTAATAARCAAGCAGGAAAAAAAAATGCAAAATTCAATGTGGCCATTTATTCTAAGTTCATTCAACACATGCAGTTCTCCTTTTCTACATCTTTATTACCAACTCTTACCTCTAGTCCACATCTGGTTTGTGCTGGGACAACAGAAATTTTTATTTTTTTTTTTWAAAAAGTGAGTCATTACTGACTTCAGTCAAATTCTTATTCAATCACAGGTTCCATGTGTTATCCCAGCTGAGAGATCACTGGAAAGATTATGAAACAAAATTTTAACCAGAGCTGCCACCCCAAAAACATGCATGGGAACTTCATTCCCCAAAGCATCATATTTCTGTGAACTTTTCTTTACATATATTTGCTGCCCTAAGTCTGTTCAAACTGATTGCTTCAATTTTACACAATACACTAAAACGTACTCTTCTTTGGGAAATCATCTTCTGAAATACCATAATTATCATCAGAAATGTGAAAAAATTCTGGTGTAATTGTATAAAAAAAAGAGTATCACATTAAAATACCAGGATTGTCTCAGGAATTTTCTGGAGTTGAGAGACCTTGGGTTTTCTGCTGTCCTTCATTTTTACTGCAAAATCATTTTCCGAGTACAAAGCCAAAAGTGTCATTTAAACAGAGCAAGCTAATTCAAGCATTAAACATTAGAATAGTTTGAGGAGCAAACTTTGGTGTCATGGAGTGTGTGCAAAGGAACAGCAATTGGTTTAATATAGGAATAGTGCCCACAATCAAAAGAAAGCAGGTAAATTGAGTATTCCCCAGTCAATCAATAACAGAAGAAACCCCAATATTGCAACAATTTTTTTTCCCCTACTTGGTTATTCTTTCACACTTAGTCTCAACTGTCCATTTTCCAAACTGTCAGACATTGCCTGTGCAAGTATGGCTTTTTCTAATAAAAGGGTTGTCTAACTTTAAATACAATCACAGCATAGCAGCCATAGCAGCTCAGATAAAGAATTGAAGCTGTTGTTCTGGTTTTATCCATCATCTTATCATCAGCTGGGAACAATTATCAGTAAAAGTTTAATCAGGTTCTTTACAGGTTTGAGTATTTAACAGAGAAAGAACACTGTTCCTTTCCTATGATTAAAGTAATTCAAGTGGGTTTTTCCAACACAAACTTTATTTAACTGAGAGCTTCCAGCCAATGTTTTATGGATGTAATCTGGTTGCTACCGGTTACTTAAAATGCCCTTTATAGTGGCAGAACCAGACCTGCCCATAGAAACTGGCAGTTAGAAATGTCCCAAGATTTCCCAATTTCCCCATTTCTGACCTGCAGAAATCAGCAAGAAGTATGCTCTGTGGACTTTTGGGAGCAGCTCATTTCAGCTGATCTTTGTTTAACCTTGCATGTGACAATTCCAAAAGAACTCTCCGTGTCCAAGGGCAGCCTTGCACTCCTCACTCTCTCCCTTCATTGAGATTCAGATGCAGGCAGAAATCTGCAGATAAATGAGTGATGAGAACACATGTTGCCATATGCCAAACGAGGATGGAGCTGTCCCTAATTCCAGCTCTGACACCAGCACKGGCACTCTGCTCCACGGCAGCAGATGTTCAGAGCCTCAGAGGTTGGCTTCCCAGTGAGGGAGAAAGCAATGACACACGAGCTGGCTAAACTCCTAAATGGTACTTACTAAATTTACACATGTACAGAGATCCTGAACTGAGGCATGGAGCACACGGGACAAACAGCTCCAAAAATGATGCCTCTTGACACCTGCACCAGCATTTTATTTGCATTTTTGCAAACAGAAAATAAGCTTCTAATTCAGAAAAGTTTTCAATTTTTTTTTAAAAAAACCCAAAAACCCAGACCCAAACTCAACCCAAGTATTGAGGTTTCCTATTGAAAAGAAAAAAAAAAAAGGCATTTTTTAAACACATCTCCCCATGAATTCTCAGGTTCCTGGTACTAATTTACAACAGTCCTTTGTAATAAAAACYGCCTGAAACAAATTGTGTAGCTGGAGACAGCTCACATAAAAATTAAGAAAAGATCGGTGGCAAGTTTCCTTTTGATGTAAAAGGAAGATATATCCTCGTAGTTTATCATATTTTGGGCTCTTTTCATCATCCTGCTGTCTTCACACAGTAACTAATCTGACTTGTTTATGTTTAAGCTGTTTAAGACAATTTAAGTTAATTAAGAATAAACAAAATGCCTGAAGTTAAAATGCAGAGATCACATCTAAGTAAGAGTATCTCAGGATATGGGTAAATATTTTCTCTGTCAATTTTAAGCATATATTTACATAAAATATTGGACAGAAGTAATTTAAAGAATGTGCTTTAAGAGTTTTTAGGTCTGAGAATCTAACTTATTCTCCAGAAGAAGAATGTGAATCTTTGCCTCTGCTCAAGGAGAATGACTGCTCTTAACATCTGAAAATCAATCCCAGAATATGCCAGACTGTAGATGAATGAGTCTCAGTCTGAACACACACATACACTATTTTTGGCATTCGTGCTTCAATCCCTTTGTCTTGTAATTGATCTCTATTATTTTTTTATTTGTCATAGCTCATAATGTGCAAGCAAGTCAAATATGCCTACAGCAGTACCCTGGGTCTGTTGAGCTGTAAGTCTTATTTCTCATCCCTAAAAGGAAAACCTACTCACAGGGGTGTTTTACATCTAATTACTCGCTGTTTGTGGCATGCTCTCTCTGGATGTTGTACAAAATGCCAGCATTTAATATTTCATGTAGCTGCTGATCCTTTTGTTCACATTTGGAATGTAAAGACCTTGTGCAGTGCAGTAATTTATTCCAACCTCACCACGGACACCTATAGGCTTTTCTTCTTGTGCCTTTTATCATGTTCACTTATATTTTACTGTAAACAACAAAGAATATGTGAACTATTTTACTGTCCATGTGTCACAAAAGAATGTGATTTCACAGTAATGRTCTACTGAGGCTATTTCAGGAAATTAAATCATTTTAAACAAACTATATGAGGAATMCACAATTTACACCATATTTCATATATTATATCTGAGATTTCTTCCAGGAGAGCACAACCCCCACAGCTGTTAATAATTTATTTATGTTTTATTTAAGGAGCAGTAATGGAAGTTGATCTAAAAGATAATAATAAAAAGAATCACAGGATGATACCCACTCCCGTTAATTTCTCATGCACATTTAAAAAAAAAGTTTTGTATAAAACCAGTATGCTGATACTCCATATAATTTCTGTAAAATATTTTCCTATAAATATTTCTTAAGTTGGGATTTTTTAAGGTTTTTTTTCTGAAAGGCATAACAATATTTTGATTATCATTTTACTCAAAGGTAAAAGCAGCATCAGTGTGCCGAAATTCCTCTTGGGACAGAAATTTCACTTTCCCAGCAGCTCTAGATGTCATACACATAATATCTATACACTTCCAATTTGTATAAAAAAAAAGGCATACAGAACATTTTAAATTTGTTTTCTTTTTTCCTCTTCAGCCTCTTTTCTCTTTTTTTCTGGTAAACAATTTTTAAAAGCTTCTATACTCCCTTGTATAACACCAAAAGCATGAAAGCCAAATTGATTTAGAAAATAATGAAAAGTAACACTTAAAGAATACAGTAAAGTGAAAGCCTTCTGAGCTGAAGATATGAGTCAAGGACCTAAATCTAAGGGCAGGTGTGCACCAGCTGTTTGTGCATTTTAATTTACTTTGAAGGTTAAAAGAAATGACAGAAGGATTCACCTCTCTTCTGCAACATGTGTGTTCATTATTTCATCCTTTCTTCACAGAAATTCCTTCACCTGCTCAGAGAATCMTTGTAAGTGAAGCATCAGTCACTGGTGTGGCCACGTGATAATGGCAAAGAATTCAGCCCACGGTTCATGGGGATCCTCTGAGAAATCCTCTATAAAACCTGTAGCAGGTAAGAAGGGAGAGTCAAACTCAGCCCCTCACTAAATTCCTTCACTAACGTYTATAAGAGAAATGTAAAAGATTCTGCCATGGGCACCACCCCAAAGCCAACACCATGGGGAAAGGCCTTTCTGCCAGAGCCTGACTGATCTGTCTGGTCTGGAAATCACCTCAGCTTTCAGCTGCAAATGCTTCAGCAGCTTTCTCTTTAGAGACATCCTTCCATCTCTTTATTTATTACTGTTATTATTAATGACTTCTTAGCCCGAGAGCTGGATTGTGAATATTGTCCAGGATTTACCAGAGTGGTTACACATCAGTGACATCCCTGTGTCTCACACTGGCTGTTGCCTTAGTGGTTAAAATACTGTGCTTTCACAGAAATTGTGAAATACAAATCTCACGTTGCTTTATCCACAGGAGGAATTTTACCATATGAGCTCAKGCTATTTTGGGAATACCAGAATAAGCAAGGTCTGTAATATCCTCTTCAAAGATGACAATCTTTGTGCTACAAAGAATGAAATTTCCTCTATTAATTACACATTTCTGTAGCTCTGCATCCTCAGATCCAGTCCTATATCCTCAAAGGAATTTCATTATCTCTTCAGCCAAGAAAGGTTTGGTATCCATTACCCAGCTTACACTGACAAAAGATCTCCCCCTAATCACAAAGAGCCTTTCCATGRGTAAAGGTTACTGCAGAGTTTAAGTTGTTGCTACTGGCAGTCACRGTGACTCTTTATTTCTGTGATGTTCCTCTCACCACTCACTCCACACACCTTCCCAACACCCCCCAGTGAAGCTCTGAAAAATGCAGCTGGTGATGTTTGCACATCCCAGAGCCAAGGGCTTGGCTCTGCCCGTGGATCCTTTCCATGYCAGTGAGGTGACAGGGGGAATAATCCTGAATTTCAGCTCTGCAGATTCACTGTGGTTATTCCCAAAATACAAGCTTTCAAACAGTAAGTTATAGTTTCTTCACTCCAACTAACAGAAAGATGCACTCTGACACCTGATTTGCTCTCTGGAGAGAGATCTCAAGCTCCAGCCAGATGGCTCTGAGGCTCCTGCTAGGGCTGATCCATGCTGGCCAATTTAGAAGAATTGGAGACCATAATGTTACACATTTCACAGTCTCTGGTGTTAAAATTTGAAGTGAAAAATGTAACTGAGTCAGCTAGTGACAGCATCCTTTTATATTTTATTGCATTTTGGTTCTAATACCATTAGAAGATATTGCACTCAATTACTCAAAAGTGAGAAAATTCTGGTATGAACAGTTTCATACACAAACAGAGAGCATTTGAAGTACCTAAGGGGTAWTAATGTGTAGGAAATCTGAGCTGAATACACTTTGTAAGCTGCTGTGGAAGAAGAGTTCTTTTTTTCTTCTCTGCTTCTAGGGATGAACACGATTATTTCACTGAGAATAGGGGAGAAAATGGAAACTGAGCAAACAACTGCAGTTCCAGAAATTCTGCTTCATAAATTATGMCGATAAGGAAAATGTAGCTTGGTGATTTTACAATGCTTGAGTTTCAAATTGAATTAAATAAAAGTGCTTCATGTGCATTGCCAAGCACTTTCAAGAGCTGTTTCCTGTCTTTCATGATGCMGTTATCTTTTAATGAACTAGGTGTTTGGGTTTTTCACTAATGTGATGCATTTTATCTGAAAGATCTTACACTACACAGGAATAAAATATTCATAATTGAGCATCATGGTCCTTTTAGTTMCTTATTCTCACAGTGAGATTCTAAAAAGAGCATTACTTTACAATCATYTAGATTTTATTTTCTTTAAAATTTTCCTTCTCTGTAACACTTCCCCAGACGTCCAAGGCTGTTATAAATCCCAAATGCACACGCAGAAGTTTCTGCCTGAACTCAGCACGCCTTCGATCCTTTTCACTGCGGAGCACAATGAGGAAAGCTGACCAGAGGAGATGCCACTGTGAATTCCCTCAGATCTGCCTTTGCACGTAAATGTAGAAAACTCATTTCTCCCTTATTTCTGAATGATTACCATATAAATTCTATTTMTTAATTTAAATCTGAATTGTTTGCTACTTTTCATGAAAGGATACTACATATAMTGGRAACATRTRTGATGCTGTTAATGTGTTTGAGGTSAATGATAAAACAYTGAACRATTTCTAAAGACAGGTGTACATTCTTAAAAATGAACCTAAGRTTGTGTGCCTAAACCAAAGCAAAATCTTCAGAGGGTTGTTTTATAAACTATTCAGATGTGAATGCTGCATTCTGGTACATTCACACCTCCAAGCCTATGGTCATTATTTAACCAACAAATTATTCCTTTTGTCTTGTACACACAGAACACTTTCTCTTCCTTACCTGCAGGAAAAATGYCCCACTTAATCTCCACTTCTTTGCTCGGTTTCTCCATATGTGAGGAACCTGCAGGACACCACTTGTTTCACAAATTATATTTAATCTTTTGCTCCTTTATCAGCAGAACTCCTCTGCCTTAAGATACCACTATAGGTATTACACAACAAAAGTGTCCTTCTTAGTCAAACAACGGCTCTTTTACAGAAAGCCACTTGAGATAATTCATTGCTRCAATCCTAGTTTCAGATTTTCCAASTTGGAACCTAGAAAKAGGAAAACATCAACAGTACTACAAAWTTCCTTACTACAATAACAGTAATATATTCTGCCTCCTAAAAATTTCATGTTAGCCTGTCTGCAGTTTAAAAATTTACAACACTGTGATTTACACCCTCGTATGTTTTAACATCAAAGGAAAAGCTCTAAAATAAAAAAATATGAGTTGCTTATGACTGAACATGAATATATTTTAAACTTCAAATTATGCTAATAAATTAGAAAAGAAATTGCCTGCACATGGTATTTCAGGGATAATCCCTGTTTACTGAACTTAAGAAACAAGAGATTTGACTTTYAAATTTCATAATATTTTGTTAAGATTTCAAAAAACTGTAACTTCTAAGGGTCACAGCTTGAAATTTATTCACTGGATATATTTATCTTGTAGTCTTATACTTTCAGTGGTGCAGAAGGAAAACTCTAATTGCAACATGGGAAGTCCGATGCTTTTCTTGCTGGTACTTCTACCAACACTGAGCTTCATTAATTTTGTGTATACTGAGAGTTTTAGAATCTGGGCTTAAAGTCTGTTTCAAAGACTTCTGAAAGTCCACCTAAGGGAGGATRTTTATTAATTCAGTCAAAGGGTACCAAATGCTAAAAAAACTATGCACATTTTTTGTCTACACTTCAAAAACAAAGAAAAAATACCATTTAAATCTAGCTTTATAATAGAGAACTGAAGTTATAATAAGAAGAAAAATGAGTTAATATTGCACTGAATTAAGACTCATGAGACACACATCTCACTTTCATTACAGTTTACCATTACTGTTAATTTTATTTAAGGCTCAACTTGATGAATTCAATTCCCATTCTAATTGAGTTCTTTTTCTTTTTTTTTTACTTAAGTTAACAAAAAATATGCAGAATACCCACATTCATTGTGATAAAGAAATAATCTTCCTTTTAAATAAATTGGATTTGCTCAATTTTTGGTGTCTATAACAGAGATGATGGTGAAGCACAGCTGATAAAAGCCACAGGGATTGTGGCTGCTGCCCATGGAGAGGAAGAGTGAAAGACAGAGATATGCCCAGAGATATGGAAGTATTTACAGTAATACACAACTATTTACATCAGGGACAACTCTACCACAAATGATTATTCAGGTTTACCCAAATGAACATGGGTAATACCTGTGTTCCATTTCTCTCTCTCATAGGTGGAAGATGTTATTTATTTACTCATTCTAATTAAAATTGTTTTAGAACCTCCTTCAGTTCTAGTCAGAACAATGCAAGAAAAAGCCATAACAGATTTTCTAAGGAAAGACTTCTATGCTAAAACATATTTTGAATATAGGAAGTGGCCAAGCAGCATAARGAAATTGAAATACTGAACAATGCAGTAAATCTTCCTTTTCTGTAATGGTGACACCAGCTTGTTCTGACTGTCTGAGGAAAGAAACACAGAATTTTCTTTATTTTGAAGCAGTATCTTTGTTATTTTGAATCAGGTGCCCATGGCTCCAGTGAGACTAATGGCAGAATGTGGCTCATTTAACTCTTTAGATATAATTTAATATATGCACGTAAATGACTTTGACTTGATGTGGAAATAAATAATTCAAGTTGGTTTTAACGAGATCTAAATTACTGACTGCAATATACATTGTTCTTCTTCGTAGACTGAGCACAGCAGAGTAAATTTTAATTGTAATGCTTAGGGATTTTCATTATCAGTGAAACCCCTTGTGCACTGAAATGAGAGTGTTCCCTAGAGAGCACAGAAGGAGGCAGAGAGAATGTGTAATGAACTGAGCTCGACAAAATGAAGGTCAGARCCAACATTCACGCAGAAAAGAGGTCACCTTAGGAAGCTGTTATTAAATACAACCTGGAATGTCTACACCTTGACAAACATCAGGAGGAATTCACTACTTATTCCAGATATAATCAAATGATAAAATGTAGGTGAATCTGCAGTGGGTTTGCAAGCCAAGATGCATTTTAAGGAACAGGAATTTACTGATTTGCAAAACAGAACATGACTTTATTGGCCATGGTCCTGGCCAAGAACCCACTCATACTGGTTCAAAACTGACACAAAGTATTTTTCAGAAATASAGATGTGTAAATTATTCTGTCTCACCAATCAAAGGGAACTCAGCAGAGCTACTGCTACAGAATTTTCAGAAGGGAGAATTATAGCTTCATGTTTCAACAGAGCAAGAAACAGAGAATGTAAAATGTAAGCAAAATTATTTTGGGTAATGAACTAAAAGACAACAGAGCGGAAAAACTTCTCGAGACAAATTGTTATGTGGTGGACAGAAACAAACTGGATGATAAAGAGCAATCAGCACCACAGAAATTACCCCTGGGAGAGAAAAAATACAGCAAACACAAAACATAGGACTTAGTGATTTGGAGATTCTCATCTGGGATGTTCACAACAGAAGGATCTATTTTAGGATTATCGCCTTTATCAGAACTCCTCTAAAAGAACAGTCATTGATGACTATTTGAATTTTGAACTTTTCAACCTGTACAACTTCTTAAAGAGCTTTTTCTTCTCAGTTGTGTGTCCCAGTGAGTTTTTAACTTCCACAGTCTTTGAATCGAGTAGCCTCATGAAAGGAATTGGAGCCTTTCAACCAATTTTTAATGGCGTTGTCCTCCCTTTTGGTTCTCAAGGCAATTTACATAGTATAGCACTTGCACTTGCTGATTGGAGAGATTTATTACAATTTTCACTCACAGTAAAGATCATAGCATTACATTTTAGTACTGAGAGAAACACAATGGTTAAGCTTCCAAATTTAATTCTTGTGTCACTGTAGTATTTTCTGGGCATTTTTTTTTTTTTTATTTTGTTGGGGTTTTTTTTTCATTTCCCCAAAGTGTATAAATACAAAAAAAAACAAAAACAAAAACAAACCACAAACCAAACCAAACCAAACAAACAAACAAACAAACAAACAAACAAAAACAAAAATAGGAAAAAAAGTGTTGAAAGTAAAAATGTGGCTTGGGAATTCAGTCAAATGGAACAACTGGATTATCTTCACTTTGCCTGTATTCACCCACATAGGCATCAAAAGCAACACCAGGAGGGCTGCTCTGCTTTTARGGTGGAGAAGGCAAACAGAACATGGTTCACTCCCCACTCAGCATCTCTGACTGATGGGATGTCATGCCTAACAAATACAGCACATGGCTTTGGGCTGGCGTGCAACCAAAATCCATTGCAAAAACAGAGGGATGCCAAGACAGAAAACAGCTCCTCCTCGATGACAAGCGTAACAGACTTCACTGCTAAGTTAATAGACAGATGAATGTGTTCTGCATAATTCAAACTATTAAAAAAAACCCCAAGAATTTAAGTCCTTGCAATCATGCCTGCAAGTTTCCCAAAAATATTAAAGYACATGATGCTTCCATGCAGCCCTGAGTACGCTGTCTGTGCACATGGAGCAGATGTGCCCTGCTCCTCCTTTCAGCTGACCTGTAGCAAAATTCTGAACCTCAGTTAATCCCCAGCCTCCCAGCTGAGCTTATCATCCTGGGCTGAGAGCATCATTAGCCCCGACAAAAGTGGCTTCTGCTTGGGTCAGAGGTGCCACAGCACCTTGGAGGTGCCTGCAAAGGGCTGGTGAATACCCTGCATGTGCTTAAACCAGACCAGCACAGATTTTAACATGATTTGGGGCACTACATGTAGGACYTGCTGCCTTTAAACCATTTCAGTACAGCCAAATTCTACATTTTAAATGGTGTTCAAYAATCCTACAATAATGCTTAAAACAAGTCCATTGCAATGCATGACCTAATACATTTTAAACACGGTTTCCCAAGTCTACTCATGTCCTAACTAAACAGCTTTTTGGGGTTTGCATTCAATTCAGGGAAATGGGAAAAAATAATAGATTGGGCCAGAAATAAAATTTCTAATGGCAAATTAATGTCAAATGAATGGAATTATGAGGGGGGAATAGAATAGAGGGGAATGGGAAGAAGTGAAAACCTTTGTGAATAGATCCGGGGAGAAGATCATGACAAATGTTCCAAAGGAAGAACTGAACGGCCTTTTCCTTTTGCTCATGGTTACAGAGGAACAGTAAAGTAGGATAGTATATMACCTTCTGTAAAGTGTGCTTTGATGGGATAAAAAGGGTGGTTTCCTGACCTTTTAACAAGGTGGTTGTGAATCTCATAGATGCAACCTGCATCTTGCTTCAGAAATCAGGCTTGTTCTGCATCAAACAGACACACATCATGACATGATGAGTGACGTAAAGTGCTCAAGATCTCTGCACAAGCCAGAGGCAAAGCCCTGGCAGGGGACAAAAGAAAAATCTCAGCRAGGAACTATTTGATGCAAGATATCAGTGTGTAAAGAAGCTCTGGAAGGACTCGAATGCTTGTTTATGTGAATTTCAATGGAACAGTTATTTCATCCATAAATTGTGTCCCATTTTTCCCACTTTCCTCTTCCCTCTTTCTTTGTATTGTTTCCTTTCCAAACAGGTTTAATCAATTAAAAATGTATTGTTATACTTCTATAAAGTTCACAGCATTTACAGATATATCAATAAACACTGCCCATGCTGTTTCCTTCAGGGGAGAAYTGCTTAGCTGGCCACTAGCAGGAAAAAGTCATGTCTGCTTATAAAATTCAGAATCTTACAGGAAACCTAGCAACGAGATGATATGAAGGAAACTCCAAGTCTCCTCTGTTTCTGAGTATTTGTTTAGATTTCATGTGGATTGCTGTTAAAAGAGGAAATGTTTCTTTCACAAGGGCACAACGAGAAAACGTTGGGCTTTAAAAAAAAAAAGAAGCAGCAAATTTTGTAATCTCAGAATGGTTTCAGACCTCAGCAAAACCTCAGTGGTCCTGAGTCCATCCAGCCCTCCTCAATCATTTCCCCAAAACAGACAGAATCTTTTTTTTTTTTTTCAGCTTTTTTGCCTCCTGCAGCTGACAGATATTTGACACTGTTAATGATCACAGTGGGTACTGAAAGCCATCAGCTACTAACAACCTTCAGCATTAAACAGAAGCAGGGTGGTCTGGCTCTCCTCCTTGACAGAACAAGACAAATTTTTCCACTGCACTAATTGACTATTATTCTGATAGTACCATTACACACTCGATGATAATTTGCAGGTGCAAAAGCAGCCAAGTTTCTCAATGTACTTTAATAGCCAGGCTCTGAAAAGATACACTTATTTTTGTAAAACTTTCTATAGAAGTTTTGTTATTAAAAGAAATGTCTTCAGTCCCATATAAAATTCCAGCCTCTTTCCCTTTTGCTTGTTAAAAATCAGGAACTGAACCCTGCAAACAAGACTGTTCAAGTAAAGGAAATACATAATTAGATCTTAATTTTAGAGGAAGGAACTGATAATTGTGTGATTACCCTTCAGCTAAGGGAACATCTTGCTCCAGTAATGGTCCTATTGAATTACATAAGGCCACTTCTGAAACAAGATAACACTTTATCCAAATATTAGTTAAGAGTCTTAAACACYAAACTAAATTATTTCAACAGTACTACAGAACATGCACTTAAACTGAAGTATCCAGACCATSAGATTTTTCTGTTAAATATTGTCAAGTCAATGATAGCAATACTGGCAAATTAAAGCTTATACACTCTTAAAATGCAAATTCTTTTACTCATGTTAATTTTATTTATTAAAACTTGAAGTTGCTGCTTTTAAAAAATCTAATTCTATTCTCATTTTCTCTTTTCTAGATATTTCCCCATTCAAGTTATTTTTGTCCTCCACTTGTCATTTGTCAATGGAAAAGACCTCGCAGTGACTTTCAACAAAAAATGTAACTGCTTATGTGTTGGGATTTCAGGGTCTTAATCACTACGAAATGTTGCACTGGTTATACTAAAAAATATAAYGTTAAATTCCAAAGTATCATCACCTTTCTTTAGAATTATAATAGGCTACAAAAACCAGCAGAATATATTTTATGGTTCATTAAAACATTATTTTTACAAAATCTGTACCTACAGACTAAGCCAAAGTCATTGTTTCCATCTTTGGAATTGAAAAACATTTCCAGATGCATTTGAGCAGATTTTAAACAAWAAATTTAACAGGGTAACAAGCAAACCAACAAAACACCTAAAAGACTAAAATACATCATGCAGCCTGGGACAGAATATACGGAAACATCTTTATTGATAAATCACATTTCCTTCATAAAAAGTAGCAACTAAATATATGGCTRTATTTCCCTCTGCTTCAGATAAAAACTGTCTGTTAAATAAATTTGAAGACAGAAACATTATAGTCTGTCAAAGTGATTTTAAAATATATGTATTCATAGTAAGAACTCAGAATTTAAACACTCAGAGCAATGACACAGCATCAAAGTTGTAAAGCTGAGCTGATTTTTGTTTTTTAAGAGATGGCCTTAAAATCCCCTCTGTGATAATTGGGTGTATGCAACTGTTCAAGTACTCTTTTTCTGTTCCATTTTTCAGCCCTTTGAGGCAGAGTTCAGCAATTAAAAATCTTGCTTGAAGCCAGTTCCAAGAARAAGACAACAAATTTGCTGTCTCTGGCTTGAAAACTGCAGATTAGCTACGTTCCCTCACCTGCCTGCAAARAAACCATCCTTCAGCCCGCTCTTGCATTGACTGAATCACCTGGRGGAGCCACTGATGAGATCAGACACAAGTTAATTCCTGACTAAATTGCCTCCTGGCACCCCAGAAGCCACCCCGGGTCACCCCAGATGCAGTGACACTGCCAGGCGATGTGTCATGTTCATCCCGTTAATCGCTGTCATCACAAAACACTGCTGATTCAAARAACAACAAACCACAGCCACTTGCTTCCCCTGACTGAGTTTTTTACAGGTCCACGCTGAATCTTAGAGAAAAGGAAGAGCAGGTGAGTGCCTACAAAGGAATGCTGTCAAGTGACTGCTGAGCAGAGCAGAAATGGCCACAAATTCCACAGCTGTCCAGCCTCCATCATCATCATCATCATCATCATCATCATCATCATCATCATCATCATCTCATCATCATCATCATCATCATCATCATCATCATCCTTGGAGGGCCCTCCAGAAGGACACTTAAAAAATTTAAAAATACTAAAGCAGCAGGTAAGAAAGATCTGCCTGTGAAGGACCTTGGTGTTCTCCTGCACATCTCTGAGCTGGGGCACCTCTGCAAATCTCAATGACAACGAGGTGACCTAGGCAGAGCAATGGTTTCGAGTTAAATTGCAAAGGATTTTGGAGCAGCTTAAACCCAGATGTTTTTGTAGCTTCTGGGGATTCTCAAGCAGTGTAGAGATTAAGGAACTCTTGTGAGGTTCTGTCTGATTGCTGCCTGTTTGAGGAACACATGGCAGTGTCTCTCTCTGGCTTTGTCCTGCTGACCCTTCCTCATGGACTCTCTGTCAGCTCCTGGGAGCACTGAGCACAGCCGAGTCTGTCTTACACACATGGCTGTGGAACCAGACAAGGAGTTAGCCTGAAATGTGATTAGGCTAATCCTAATGTGGATGGTAAAACAAAACTGAAGGTATAAATTAGATTCAGGGCATTTTTTGGCAAAATCTGCTTACACACCATTATCCCCCATAATTAGAGATTACACTGATTAAGGATATTTTCATGGGCTGTCACTGTCTCTACCTGTGCCACAATCTCATCTTTAATTTCATTTTTTATGTGCATCATAAGAAATGAGACTGTCTTCCCTCGGTCAAACCTCAAAATACCAAATGTTTCCCATGGAGTAAAAGAAGTGGATGCTGTCACCTCTGCAGAGAACAAAAAGCAAAGAAACAGCTGTGYTCCTTCCTGCAGAGACCTGTAGGATCAACAGGAGAAAAGCACAGGGGACAAGTCACTAGTACTGAAACATGTTTTCATTAGACAAATTTGCTCTCACCAACAAATTTGAAAACATTGTTACAAATCATCTCTCAGTTACAAGAAAAGTGAGCAGSCACTCATGCTGCAACTGCAGACTCCTCATCCAGCATTTCAGCCTTGAAGACCACGGCTCAAACTGGGCATGAGTTACCATATAAAAGAATTTAATATCCTCATTTGTAAGGCATGTTCATTTCACATGCTGAAAGCAACAAACAGCTTTCTGCAATTGGCAACCACAGCTAAAATAAAGATAGGACGAGGCATTGCATTACAGTGGCATCCAAAAAMACCCATCCAAATATAACATTTTCTACTGATGGGGCTGGCAGGGGAAGTGCAGGGGGGAGGGTGTTGGAAAAACAGCAGCTCTGCAGCCAATGTGTCAGTCTTGCCTGTAGCCTCTCCAAAACTTTAGCCATAATGAATTCAAAAGTTAACTATGAAACAAGTGTTTCTCCTTTTTAATGTAAACTTTTGGGCCTAATTCTATTTTTCTAGTGTTTTTTGAGCCTCCTCATTTTAGTTCATGACTAGCACACCTGTTAGGGACACTTTATGGACTAGATTTTTAAGTACATTTGAAAATCCAACTAGGCATAACAAGAACAAATCCAAAAGCACTGACTCCATTCTAGAAGTTTCTGATAATCTAGAAAATTTTAACTGAAGAAAGTAGGAAATACAGAATTTTGCACTGGACACATGTTCCACAAAATTCATRTACAAAAAAACCCTCCAATCTCTTTTTCTCACCCTGGAAAATGAGATGGATTTTTCTAAGAGGTAAACCCCCACTCAGSTTGCTATTCCAGTCAGTCCTGTTGATTTTGACAACACGAAGTTAAGTTAAAACAAGATTTCTGGAAAATCCCAGCTTGCTTGTCATTTAAACAGGAAGAATCTCTTGCTCACATATAAATTGAGTTCTCTGAGTGAAAACTAAACAAGCCTTTTTTGTTGTTTTGTTTCTATTTTATGAGACTAAGGATTTGTGGATGGGCATTTGGCTGGCAGTGATATCTGTCACGAGCACACTGACTCATTGGGGATTTAACAYAAGCCAGGTTCCTTTTGTACCAAACCTCAGCTTTGGTATCCCTGATAAGCTCCCATGACAATGGAACAATTACAAGACTCGAAAATAAATAATGCTTTAGTCAATTGCACCTTATTTTAAACAGGATTCATGGCAATTCAATGAAAGTAATCTGGTTTTCTCACTCCTTCAGTAATTATTCTGACATATTCCTTGCAGCTGAGCCAAAACGTTTCATAGGTCAAGGAGACTAGATGAGATTTCTTGGGTCAGCTTCTTTTCTTGGGAGTTAATAATTTAACAAAGCCCAGATCACACATTTTTCACAGCCATTTGCAGATGGAAAAGATGTCTGGATACCTGATTTCACAACAGATGAAGGCGGAGGTGGGAAAGAAACAACCAGTTTATAAAACCCTTTACATCATTGTACACTTGTAACTCCTAGTTTAAGGAAGGCTGTCATTGGATTAGGGATTTTTTTTTTTTAAGTTCCAGACTTGGCATGAAAAACTCTATCATGGGAATTTTTACTACCAATATAATTGACACTTTGCCCCAGCAGCTGAGGATCTAYACACCTTTTTTGATTTCATGCTTTTTTCAACAGATGCAGGCATTTAACTCGGAGGGCCTCTAATTTTATTACCTGGGAAACAAATACTGATATGGTGTCTACCAAGAGCTAGATACTCAGGAAATATCACATTGTAGTTATTACTCTATTTTAAAATACTAAACTTGGTGGGTTTTAGCATCCAAGGAAGCCTTCACAGTTACTGTGCTCTTTGTTTTCTATAGAATCAAATCAGATCATGAAGGATATTGCAAAAGTACAGAGCTGCTGTCTCTTATTAAAAGCTATGCATTAGATTTTTTAGAGATACAGAGAGCTAAAAAGGAAAATAGTAAGTCAGCATCTGAAAAACTGCATATTAGCCCTTTTTGAATTGTTTTAAAAGTTATTTTTCTGTACTAAAGCAGGCTGTGATATCGTGACAAATTTGCAAGRCTTTGAGCTTAATATTCCCTCTAACATAACATAATTTATTTTACAGATTATAAAATAGACACCAAAACTACTTAGATCTGGAGAAGCAGAATCAGAAGTCTTAGATTCTGTTTCAAGACAGAAAAATCACTTGAGTTTATAGATAAAGCTGAAAATATCAAGGTATATAAACTCGATTACAAAAAGTCTGGGAGTTTTGCTTCACATTAATCTAAACCCTTGTAGTAAGGAATTGATAATATCATGGTGGGGGCAGGTTGATAATGGATCAAAAAGGGAACACAACCCTTGTTATTGTGCAACTCTGGCAAACAGATATTTCTGCTATATCCAGTGATAAAGGTAAAGTTTTGGTGAATACATTTCAGCCCTCCTGAGGAGCTCCAAAGGGCTCTCTTTGACTGCCTGCTGGCTGCTATTCACTGTGATTTGTGTTYTAAGCCAAGCAACTCCTCTTTTTTTTCTGCTGTCCAGATGCCTGAAACATCCTCGGCAGGARAATTGAGAGCACGGAATAACAAACACTGAGCAGCAGATGTGAGTGTTAGAGCATGACTAGCTTTGTTCAAATTCAAATTCAGGTATTCATATGCACCCAGATATTCTCTAAAAATAGAGCATCATGTGAGCATTCATGCTTGGCAAACAAGGTGTTCCGTGAGGGTTGAATGMAACAGATTTCAGGGGATTCACACCAAATGTTGTTACCTTCGTTTATTAGCATTTATCTGTCTTCAGGTGTTAGGAGAATCTTGTATAAGAAGCTGTAAATATACACAAAGTACAACATAGTTTTTTCTAGATTTTTTTTTAACAGCTAAAAAATGCAAAAACACTCGGGGAGGTGCTTTCTGTGTATTTGATACTTATTCTTAATTTACACCTATTGCAAAATACTCATGCTTAATCACTCACTGCATGATCTGTAAATTGAAGAATTACAATAACTTCCTGCCTTTGGGGCAAAGAGTAGATAAAATTTCATGAGCATACACTGTAAAACCCATTTCCAGAATACATACACAGAATGGGATTCTGTATCCATTTTCTTCAGTTTTAGCTGAACTTTAATCAATAACAGTGATCTTATATATAAAGTGCTATAGCTCACAACCAAAGCCAAGAAACACTGCCACCACAACTATCCAGATTCTGACTTTTTGCTCCTCTTCTTTCCCTGTCATTCTAATGAATTTATTTTGGTGATAGGAGCAAAAAGAAGCTAATAATCCACCAGTATATCAGAATTACTCCTCCAAATTTAGGCATTTCTGAATGACAGAGCACCATGCAGACAAGCCAAGCCAGTACAAAATCAGAACTTTAAGCTGGTTTTCCTTCACAACCCACCTAATGTGGCAGCATCACTTTTGGTGTCAGGCTGAGCTCATTCTAAGTCTGTTTGGGCATCTCTCCCCCAGTGATGTAAAAGTCTAAACACTAAGATTAACAACACATCCAGGCATTTATTAGGAATTACAGTGCCCTGGTTGAACAYCCAGCTCCCATGACCTTCAGTGACCTTCTCAGGTAACTCTGAACATGCAGCTGTACATCACCTGCAAATGTGGATCATGCTCAGCCACACGTGCTCCTGAGCCAATGGGACAGAAAATATTTTGACAGAGCAGTTTTGCATCCACATCCTCTATCCTGTCAGAAAGAGTAAACTTCTCTCTCAACAGATCAGTAAAGTCAAAATGCATCAYTCAGGGGCTCCTGTAATACAGATTATAACATACAATTTATGATGTGTTAAGGATAGAAACTCTTGTAAAATTTCTTTTTGTTATTTATTTACTTACATATTTTATGAGGTTTCTACTTCTCCATTTAAATGCTAACAAACACTCGTTAGAAGAGAGCAGATGAAAGCCAGCTCTGAGCAGCACATGAGAGGTCACAAAACTGCAGAAATTTCAGAAAACTTTTCTCTGGAACATCCCTTCCACCTCCTGCAACATGATTTTATGTCCCCAGACTTCCAGACTGTGAACTGCAGTGTGAGCACTTTCTACACTTTTGTCCTTTATCATTCAAACACCTCTGGAAATGTCACCTGTTATGACTGAAGTTTTGAAAATATGTCAAGAACAAACCACAGTGACCTCCAGGCTTTCAGTGAGTCCCCAAATAATTTACAATTTCCCATTAAAATTTATATACTTTCTTGAATTGACACCTTTATGTAGAACTGGGAAAGTGGTTAGTAATATTAATATTTTTAGAAGATACCTCATACGAAGAGTTCATTTTACACAGTTACACCATTTCACATAGATAACAGTAGTGAAGCCAGGCAAATAAAGTCATCTATTTTGTTTTTATAAATTGATYATSYAATAGATTTTGATACAYMATCTCTTTTACTATAGCATGAAATTACTGAACACTGAAAATGTTCAAGTWACTAAATTACACACCTAAACATATCTTTTATGTTAATGCTGATTTTGACCCCAGAATAATCTTTTTTCACCTATCTAAATCTGYCTATACAGAATTATTTACTGTTAAGGCAAACCAATTAAATGACAGCATAATATATTTTCTACAAATKACCAAAAATATCATAAGAATTCAGATACAAATTTGACATAACTAGCAGTTCTCAGTTAACCAAAATACAGATTAAAAAATGAATTACCATTTCAAAAATAGAAGTATTGCTGAATATTTGTGTCACTCTGTAATGGTGGTAACTATCAAACCCAGTTGGAGTGCAGCAAAGGGATTTCTGTGATAATGAATAATTGCATTYATGAATGTCATTATTTCCACTGTAATACTGTATTTCCACTGTGCTTTCCAAAGAGCTCAAGTAGCTCAAGGTAAAAATGCTGCAGCAGAAGGAAGCTGAGAGAGGTGGAGCAACCCCAAACACTGTGGGGTGACTGGTCAATACTGCTCTCACAATAATCATGAAGATATAATTTTTTAAGACAATCAAAGCAATTAAGAAGGAAAAAATTGAATGGAAATTGAAGGTCATTCCACTGCTGCTGAAAATCTTATCCATATTCTTCTGAGGGCATCGCAAAGGAAAATGACATCAGGGAAAGGTTTTCACAGTCCCAGGAGGACAAGTAAGTGCCCAACTCCCAGTGCAAAGCTTTTGACTGGAATAAATCTACTAGAAACAAATATAAAGCATTAATTTATGGTGTAATGAAAAAAAAACTTTTTCCTCAAAGCATTAYGAATTGCAATGCTACACCAAGAAAGAAAGCAATTTCAATAACCCTGTTACTCAGACAGCAGGAAAAAAATATTTTTTTTTGCATTGAACAAGTGAGTGATGGTAATGAGAAAGGTATTAAAATGATACTACAGAGACATTTATTGAGATAAACCTAACCAAAGGAAGGCACCCACATCATGATGATGATTTTTCAGCAAGTTCATGACACACAAGTATTTGACATCCCTCATGAAGAAATTCCCTAGAGCAGCACTGAGTACTTTGTCTTAATCCAACAAAGCATACAAGGTACATGGAATAATGATTTTAAGAGCATCCTTAAGGATGAGAAGGTRCAGTTTGATTTGCTGGACAGTAGACAATTGTGTCTGTGCCTGTGCAGATTCCACTAAAGATGAACTTCAAATATTAATACAATTTTAATCTGAMTTTACTGTCTGACAGCAAAGTGTGTGGAATATATAGAGGCATAACCAAAATATCACAGGCATGTTTAAGAACTTTTCATTCAAGGTCAAAATATTGGTTTGCTCTAGCCTATCTAAATGGCAATAACAGGACCTAAATTAAATAACCTTAATCGCCCTTCCTCTCCAACCACAAATCTTGAAAACGGCTGCAGTCCTGGAAATGTGAAGAGTTAAATACATGTTTTTAAAAACATGGAAAACTTCTAAGCTCTCTACAATACAGGAAATGAATTCTAGTGCAGTTTCATGCAAACATCTTGTTCACAGCAACGTGCTTTTATTGCAAGTAGAAAGGTATTTGCCAGTGTGACCCAGATTGGTGACTCCCTGAAATTAGGACTCTGTAACTATGAAAAACAGATCATATGTATGTGTATATATATATATATATATATATATATATATATATATATATATAATGCAGTCTGGGGAGAATGTTCACTGAGCTCTGGAAATCTTGGGGGGGGGAGGGAGGCACAGAGGAATAAAAAAAGGCACCAGAAACACGGATGAAAATCTAAAATGTCTTTTTGTTTCACTAGTTTTTAACTTCAGAGGTGCACTAAAATCTGTTTTCAGTTAACTGGTCATTCTAAAGTGATTTAATATCTTCAGATGAAAGCAGCCATATAAAAAGGAAGAGCCAATAGATAGGTATTTTTTATTTCCTAGCATACACACAACTTTTTCTCATTTATRTGGCAACAAACAGAAGAAACCTCAGCACCGTTTATAGGCAGGGGAGACAGAAATCATTTCCTAAGTGCCATTTACACAGGGAAGGACACGCTAAACTGAAAGGATTGCAGCAGTTAAGAGAGGGAGAGTGCAGAAGAGTTTGAAGAGCAGTAAGGAACTCTTCACAGGGAAACTCTTCACATGGAAGCACCACAGTGCATTTCCTCTGGCACTCAGAGTTCACCTCACACTCAGCTCCTGTTGCCCTGTCCTGCACAATGACCACCCTTCTAGTGTCCAAGGAGTGACCACTCTCCTCGTGCCCAAGCAATGACCACCCTCCATGTGCCCAAGGCCTGCCTTGCTGCATCTTGTTTCACTTTCCATAAAATTTATCTGTCCAGACCTCTCCTACTGAGGTCAAGGTCAAYTTTTTTGCCTCCTTAATGGTGCAGGGTGTTTTGGTGGACAATAAGGAAGCACATGTTCACTCCCATGACACTGAGGTCATGTTTTACCATTCACCTTATGCTGGGCACACCTTTTATCACCGTGTCTGGAATGGAAATCACAGGCAGTGTTCCCAGTGGAGCCACCAGAGCAGCAGAAATGATGACAAGCCAGTGGAACCACCCTGACATTGCTGTTCTCTCTCACCAGTGACAATCAGAGCTGAACTGTCACTGTAAAACCATAGAGCAAATGAACACCGAGTTATTCCTGGCCAAAATGTTTACTTCCTCAGTRTCTCAGTTTCCCCTCAGTAACTTTAAAGTCTACTGGTTGATCTTAACCAAACCTGATTAAAGACAGTTGTTTCAGAGAATTTAACACAAGTCTCATGGGTATCAGTGACCAGGTACAGGATAGATGCCATGGAGGAAAAGATTCAGAGCAGACCCAGTAGGATTGGATCCTGGGGAATCCAACCAACAGGCTTACATGTCAAGAAGAACTTTGGGCTCCAAAAGTTTCATTTCTGAAAGCACCAAATCTTCCACAATCAATATTTTTCTGTTGTACCATGAAGCAGCAATTAAACAAAAAATTATTTTCAGCAGCAGCTCCACACTAATAACTCACAGTTGGTCAGAAGCCATTAATTTGTGTCCTRTGGACTGAAGGAGGTGAATTATTCTACTGAATAAAAATTCTCTACATTGTATCACTCATATGGAAAATTAACAAGCAAGCAGTTCACAGTGTTCAACATTAGTAAGGAATGGTTGGGACCAATTATCTGTTATAAACTAGTTATGTTGTAAGAATGAAGAGACTTTAAGTTTTTCTGAATCCTGCCAGAAATATGGAAAGCAGCTTCAGAAAACTTGTTCTACTACACTTCAGACTGATACCACATGTCAGTTGGAAAATATAGAATTGATTGCTTGAGGAAGTCAGGAAATTTCCTAGTTCCTCCACACTGCTTTTCTAACTTTTATGAGAGAAAGTTCTCCCAGAGTATGATTAATGTTTTCCAAGGYCTTTTTCTGGAGGAACAGCTTTGACTCTTCCTGTGTTCCAAGAGCAAAAAGGAAACCTGGGCTCAGATTGTTACTGGACCCACAACAAAGAAAGAAAAGAGCTTTTCTCCTGTAYTCTGCCCACACACCCTCCTTTAGGGGCTTTTCTGTTCACAGAGAAATCTGCCTTGACTGTTCATTCCAGCTGACATGACACAGATCCTTGGCTGAAGGGATCCTGCAGCCTTTCTGGACAGAGAGGGTGATCTCTCACTGCAGGGAATTGCCTCACGAGCTGCATCACAGAGCAGGATCTCTGCAGAAAACTGAGCAGATCTGTCTGCTGCTGTGCATGCTGCACTGTGGTGAAAAAAAGGGGTGAATATGCAATGAAATATTTCAGTCAGRTGGAGGGAAATGATCACTTTTACTGACTGTACATGAATGGAACTCTTGCTGTCATTACATTTCCCTTTCTGCCATCCTGGCTTGCTTATTAATTTGCCCATCTTCTATGCCCTGAATTTTTCTCTATAAATTTTCTATATTTGGGAATATCATTAAGTATAAATATGTACAGTTTCACTGCATGGAAACACAGCATGAACCCTCAGGTCTGCAAGAACTTCCCCCAAATAAATTTTCATAATAAAGCCAGCRTGGAAGCCAAGGTAAGAGATAAAGYGCTTAGAACTGAAGTACAATTTGAAGATTTTGCAGTATTCCCTCATCCTRAACCTGGTTCAATATTCAGAAGGCTAGAAAAATCTTCTTTATTATGTAAATTGCATCCTACATAACAGGAAACCAAGAGAGATTTAATTCAGTTAATTTATAGCAAATTTACTATTTTGATAGGGCAGATAATGTATTTGTCTATTCCTTACGATTTAGAGGAATAAAAATAGTGGAATTATTCATATACATGCATAATGCAGATAGTCAATATATTCATATTTTACCTAATTGTTATGCYTCAGATTAGTCCCSATYCCCAAAGATTATTCCTGATTTTAAAGCCCCAGGCACACATATTGGACTCTTTAAGTGGAAATAATTTTAAAATTCACAAAAACTTTCTCAACAACTGTTTTGCAGATGATACTTTCTGTCACATCAGACACATTCACTGACTTTTCAATTAATAGAATCAGAATATTATAATACTGGCCTATATTTCATCTAAAGTCAACTGTAACACGTTCAGTGGAAGCAAAATTAGGAAATACTTTTGAAATTAAAAAAAAAAACCAAAAAAAAAAACCAAAAAAAACCCCTGTGTAATCAGTGTGTTCAGCTACAAATACCAGATCCTGAAGAGGTTTTGCAGATTGGGGCCAACCTCCTTAAGAAGCTTTACAGAAAAAAAAATATTTCCTGTAAAACGAATTAGGATTCACAGCTTTTGGTTTCTATTTGCAATTGTAATTAATTCACASCCTTTCCTTTGTTTCAAACACTGTTCCTTTCTTGGATGAAAGTCTTCTCATACAATTTTTGTTCCCCTCTGTGGGAGGAAGATTGAGCTCAAGCACAGCAGGTTCATCAGCAGTCCACCAACCCCTCTCTTCTGTAAACCCWAAAATATCAGACTCCATGAATTGATTTTCTTTCATTCTCTGCTTCAGGCATAACTGTTRATGAAGTTGCCAGGTCTGTTGAGATTCTAAAGATTTATTTGTTATACTGAATATAATGTCAAGACAGAGAGTTATTGGTTGYTTTACTCTGACAGTTTTATTCATGAAGTAGAATCCTGGAACTTACAGAAGCTTAGCTCACTCAATACATCACTGCTGAAACTTAGTTAACAGATTAATGCAAACTTCATTTAGACGAGAACAATTGCCTTTAACATGCAAATACTTTATAAATAAATTGCCTTAAAACATCTGAGTGAATTACTTTGTCATATAATCACTCTYGGTTTAGTTGGGGACTGACTTCCTTCTATTAACCCTTACTCAACCCAAACCACAGCAGCCACTGTTAGAAATGATCCTTAAATATCCTACCCTGTTCACTTTGTCTTCCTATCCCCTCTCCTACCCACATTTGAGCTCTGCTCTATCAAGGCAACTTAAAAATGCCGAGCCC
>NW_026623400.1:1590932-1604157 GCF_030028575.1 Malurus melanocephalus
TCAGTATGACTACCTTTTACCTGCATGACAAATGTCATAGCTTAGAAAAATATTGCTTCACTCTGAAATGAGCAGGAGAAAAATTACTGAGGCAGMTGGGAAAGTCCTTAGAAACTGATAACTCACCAGAATGGTTTCAAAACCAAGGCAGCAGAATTTAAAATTTTGAGAAAATACAAATGAATGTTCTGAAATAAATGCAAAACCATATTTCTAGGTGGTGTTTTTTCCTTTCTTGAAAGATCCTGTAGGGAAAGTGACTTGTTGACTTCTGCAGAGTCTGACTTATGCACATCATTGGGGTAGGAATTAGGTAAGGAAAAGCAAATTTTCTTCCCTGAATCTTTTAATAAGAAGCATTCATTTCTTGAAAATCTGTATTTACCAATCAAAAAGATAACATCCTGAACATCAGAAACATTTGAAATGTATTGGACCTGAACTCCTAGCGTGAATTGAAGCAAGGGTGCTCACATCTTGCAGTAAAAATCCACATTTTCTCTGAGTTCATGCTGCTACAAATTCAGTCCTGTTGCTACAACCTGCACAGACCAGACTTTGGCTGTTTGYTCTCACGGGTAACACTGGTGGCACATACCAGATACCAAACAAGCTCGATCTTAAAATCAGTTTGATTTATTCTTTTCCTCCTCAGTCCCCCAAGATGGTCAAGTATTTGAGCAGTATTTGCCTGTGAATCTTAAAAYACAAAAATTAGAGCAGAACCTACAAAACATGTGAGTTTAATGGTACACACTTGCCAGAATAGAAAGGTATGAAAGTCAACATTTACGATCTCAGAGGGGGAAGATTCATGGCAGTACTGAGAGGCAGGAAGGCTTTTACAGGTTTGGGATTATGGCATTACTCAGGGAAGGAGAACTAAATTCCAATAAAATCCTTAACACCCTTCCACATTGCTGTGTGTTCTGTATAAAGTTTCTCTTGTAGCAAATAACAACTTAGAGTGTTTTTAAAAGACCTACTATTTTTTGCCTTTCTCTTATAAAACAAAAACCTCTAACAAGTCAAACATAGAAGGAAAAAAATATGATAAGGACTATATTTAGGACAGAATAAGAGATTTAATGAAAACATTGTGCTGCTCTGAGGGTGTTTTGCTTGTAAATGCTACTTAC
This sequence comes from Malurus melanocephalus, assembly GCF_030028575.1. NCBI lineage: Eukaryota > Metazoa > Chordata > Aves > Passeriformes > Maluridae > Malurus > Malurus melanocephalus. The sequence continues at coordinate 1,592,072 of NW_026623400.1, forward strand.
CCAAGGGTTCCTTTGCTTAAAATACCAGAGGTCTTGATCCAGCTCTAAAATATTCCTTTCACACACACAGCCCTGCCTGGTCTTACACTGGAATTGGTTCAGTAAGAATGTGGTGCTTTTCCAGTTCACAATAAGTGCATTTGSTTAGTGCTCCCCAATTACAATTTTGTAATTTTCACTGAAATTCAGGACATTTCTCTCAATCCTGAATTATCAAATTTCATTCATGCCTTCACTGCTTTGTTTAAAAAAATCCCTGTTCAAAAACTTTTGCTTCCTATGCACAATTWATAAACATTTTAAAATGTCTCAAAACAAAAAAAAAAAACATTTTAAGACCATATTCTCCCCCTCCCTTCCCAAGAGAACACTTCCCAAAGAAAAGCAAAAGCCAATGAATGAAGAACAATTCAGTTCCAGCCACCTTGGTTGGTCTTGGTTTTTCTTTCTCTGTTCCTTTGGTAATTACAAAACTGAATATTGCAACTAAACCTGACCAGAGTCAAAGCACAGTGCACAAATGTCATCTCATCCCAAATATTATCCCAGGGATATCACCTACAAACATATGATACACATCCTTTCTTGAAAGCTCTTCTCTCTGTAGTCTCTAAAGCCTGGATTTGTCATTTGACAGAAAAAGCTGAAGATATTCTATATTTATTTTAAAATTATATATATTTTAGTTAGATGATGGTAGAAGTTTCTCAGCCAGACTCAGGGCAATGACAGAGTCATTCTAAACATGTAAAACTGGCCTCCATCAGCAGCATTATTGCAAGAATTCAGAGAATTCCTCATTTTATCTCCTATGASAGACTACTTTCATTAGACTATATAAGATGAACAGGAGGTCAGTAAAATACAGCAGAGTTCCACAAACCAAGGAAAAAACCTGAATTTTCTGTTCAAGGTCATGGACCCAGCCTGAGCTGCTGTTAAATTAAAGCTACCCTTTCGAGATGCTGAAATTATCTGTGCCATGTGCATTGGGACCATTGACAGCTGATGAGAAAATTACTTCTGTGCTACCTCAGGGGGATTCCCACACCTATTAGACCTCAGTGGAAATGAGATAAGTTTGCTTTAAGCTCCTTCCGGGCTGTATGCCAGAGTTTGGCAGAATCCATAAAAGAAACAGAGCTCCCAGGCCAGCAGTCACTTAGGCTTGGATTTGGTGTTTGACAAGGAACGCCTAAATGAGGCACAGGAGGAAAAATGAGTGCCTTGCTTTGATTAGATGAATCAGAGAGTACASTGTCTTTCAAAAAGGTAATTTTCAGAGACAAACATCTCTTATTTCCAAAGGATTGGTGAGTAAAACGGTGGGATGGGGTGGGGGRAAAAAGCTGAGTCAGCAAAGAAGCCAAGATTATCAATTTAGCAGCCACAGGTTATAAAATATTCTGTAAGACTGTTATGGGTCCTGATGTGTAATTTCTCAAGTGCACATGACAGATGCATCATAAATAATAAACCAATGCATAAATGTAGCTTATATCTTGGGGGATAATGCCACATTCTTTTCACTCATAGGTCATTAGCTGTCATTTTAATTCCTGGGATTAGGGTCTTCAACATTCCTCAGCACTGGCAGTCCACTTCCACATAAATAATGTTGCACTCCTGTAATTCGCTGGGTTTCCCAGGCAGCAGAGTGCAACAGAGCAGAATWGCTGTTCTTAATTGTCATACAAGAAGCAGGGAAGCTGTAAATTTAACTCTGTATGAGTGTGGTGGTGCATTTCCCTTCACCCCATCCCACCCCTGGCTGCAATCTCAGCAGGTTAATCCTGATCTCTCTGCAGCCCTGGTGAAGCATTACCTGATCACAGCCCAGTGGAGTGGCACGGCTGTCACAGCCCCATTTCTGACAGGGGTTATGGCCAGAGTGGGAACCCACTGATGGCCAAATCAGTCACCCCATGACCCTACAAAGAGAGGTGCTGAACGAGGCCTTCTGAGCTCCTCTGAGCTCCTCTGAGCCTCAGTGGTTTCAGCAGCACCTCCCTGTGAAAGGGAGACCTCTCAGGGACAGTGAATCCTCAAGCCCACGATACTCCAAAAACCAACACTGGCAATGAGGCCAAGGCTGACACCACCAAAAAAACCCCTGTCCCTGACAAGTCCATGTTCCTACAAGGGTAATACATCTCCTGAAACTCTTCTGTCTCTCCCTTATTTACAGCAGAGCTTCCTGTTAAGAACCCCTGAAGAGAATCTGGATTTTCACATCTCCCTCAGCTGTCACAGAGCACACTGAGGATAGAAAATCCTGCAGACAAATCCCTGCTTGTTTCAAACCTCTCTAAATTAGACCCAACAGAGATGTGTGGGTGTTCCAAGCATCCAAACTGCCTTTTCTCTAAACATTCTGGGTACAGGGTACAACTAGACCAGTTCACTATTAAACCGGCTCTCCTAAAGTCATAACATATTGTCATGCTTGTTAACTTTTTTGTCCTGACAAGAACAGCTTGCCTCCAGGAAAAAGAATTCACAAGGTATTCCTAAAGTCCCTTGAATGATCCTGGTCTTTCTTCATCTTCTCTCCACATCCTCCTGGCKGAGCAGGCTTTCCATGGTGCCTCCCTTGCTTACATTCACTCTCCTTGCACTGACATCTTCAGGCTCTGAACTCTGTCATTAACTCCATGTGGGTCCTGAAAATTGGCTGATGAAAAGAAAAAAWTCCTTCATGAATCTACTTTGCTCACTCCCAGCAGAGCTTGGATAATGTACTGCACAGGACTGTTGTGATCATAAAATGRCACAAACATTCTTTTCCTTGTGCTTTGTATTCTGCTGGTAAAACTCATGGCAACAGATCTCAAATTAAATGTGAGTGATGTCAGTCWGCTCTGCCAAGACACCTCAAGGTACCCAGCTATATCTTGCTATTTATTAGGACAACTATAATAATCACCATCTTCATAATCAATGTATTTATATTCTTGTTTWGTTCCTTTTCATTGAAGCAGAGCTAGAGAACTTCCTTTGGAGGTTTTTGTTAAGCCTGACTTTATTAAGGCTCTAAGAAACATTTTATTTTCAGGTAAGGGCATTAAAGGTTTACTTGTGGCTTTTCCTTTTGCCTTAAGTTTATTTTTTATTAAAAAGCCTCAAGAAGAAAGCAGTGGAAGAACACCAAAAAAAAAAAAAAATGGTGCAAATGCTTGCCTCATGAGGTCTCAGCTGTCATCTGACTATGGATTTTAAAATGACAAACAACAACATGCAAGTGAAAATAACATGTCATTTCTCCTCTCACCTACCTCTGGGTAAGTGGAACTGCCATTAAAAAAAATAAAAATCAGGGTAATTTGTTTTCACTTGACAGCAGGAACTAAAAGTGCATCAATGCTGCTGTCATAGTGGTACCTTGGATTGCCCCACAGTGGTGTTTGTGCCTGACTGAAGGGGACACTTGCAGAGCCACAGGCAGAGAAAGCCAAGCTCAGAGGGAAAACATCCACAGATATTTCACATTTGATCTTCAGCTTAGGAAAGGCATCAAGATTGAGGAGATTAAACCTATTTCCAGGTGCTGCAGATGACGTTCATCAAATGATCAGTAAAGTTATACCAACCATAAACATGCACGGGCAGCATCTTCTCATGGAACAGATTTGTTTATGCAAAACACACTGATAACTGTCTGACTGATAATCCCACAGATCAAAAGTGTTCCTACAKCTTTCTGGTTCAAGGGATTTAATTCCCACCTGTGAGACATCTGTCATCAGATGTCAGGGCTGCAGACAGTGTGAAAGAGAAGGGAGCTGCTAAATGGTGCAGTTCTGTCATAATGGTCCAGGACTGTGTCTGTATTTATACACCAGTCATCTGCTGAGCTGTGTCCTGTGCCTCAATATTCACCTCAAAGTGCTAAACACAAGGCAGGATCAAGATGCAAATGMGTTAAACTTAATTTAAACTTGAATCTCCTACAGCTCAGCCAAAGGGAGAGAAAATACCTTCATATTATCAGTCCCCATTGTGCCYGTGCTCAGTCAGGTTCCCCACTAATGAAAAGCCCCTGTCTCCTTGCCTTCAATTCCAGGCCAAGCTGGGAGTGCATTAGGATACTCTAAATTGTAGCAGCTTCCATCTCATTTGTCATTAATTGTACTGGAAACTACAGGGGAGAAGATCTAAAGAACCATCTCTCCTGCTCCTGGTCACCTGGAATTTCTCCATTTTAGGAGAATCCTTAGTTGAAACTAGCAAAAGTGGAAAAATCTGCCCACAAGACCTGCAAGAGTAGCTAGGTATTAAAAAAAAAAAAATTAAAAAAATTGTTCCCGTGTCAAGCATTACTTCAGTTCCTTTTGTATACAATTGATGAAACAGAAAAAAATGAATCTCTGCAGAGAGCCTGCAGAATACATTTAAAAATGTCATGTGAATATCAATTTGCTTTGTTCATATTCCTTTTTGTTTGCATTTCCCAAATACCCCAGTGAAAAAGCTTTCCTAGCACAAGCCTTTGCAAAGGTTTAATAATATGGTTTGCTCAAATTGAAAATGAGGAATGGTACACACAAATATGGGGTTCACTTTGCTTTTGGTTATAAGTCATTGGAAGAGAGGGCAGGAAAGWTGCCACATGCTTTCTTCAAATGAAAATCCTTAATTGAACATTTTTGAATGACCGAGAATCACTGCCTTTTAAAGATAAATTGGAATGTCTGCAAATAATTGAGTGATGCATAAAGCAAAGAGTGGATTGAAGAGAATTAGACAAATGGATACACTTCTGAATGGAAAGTACAACTTTTTGAGCGAAATGGCAAAAACCCTGATTCCTTATTGTTTATCAAATACCAAACTGTCTGTGCTGGTTGTCCTTACCCAGTGAAACCTTTCTTCCACTCTCTTGAGAAGGGGCATATTTCTTTTCCTTATTTAGGATACTAAATAGGATAAAAAACTTACACTTACTTGTGGAAGTGGCCATTTTCTGACCCTCAGCTTSATGTCACACCAGCCAAGAGCTAGAAATAAATCACAGCCAGGCACACTGTGCTTTAACCCTACCCAGAGTCCCCAATTAATTAACCTAAAGTGAAAGAGTCCACAGAGCCTCTTGTCAGTCTTGCATGAGAAATTCTTCCCTAGYCTCCAAAATTTGCAAACAAAGAAAAAATCCCGACAGTTTTATAAGCACAAATTCAAGAGAGTCCTGCTTCATCACCATAAAAACAAAATCCCTGTTTGCCGTAAGAGATTTCCCTGCAGAGGGAGGGCAGAGTTATCAACGCCCATCACTCACAGAGCCCGGGCAGGAAAAAATCTGACTCTTTTGAACTTAAATCCCCCAAGAAGGAAGGTGAGGGAAGAGCAAGAGTGGGTGCTGSARTGYCTGGGTGAACCCACCGTGCACATCTGTCCAGCAGCTGCTGGAGGGAGAACCACACCCCTGACACAGATCTGACCCCAGGCACCCTGAGTTAAAGGCTGTGCTGGAAGAGAGCACCCCTGAGAGCCAGGCTGGCATGGAGAACCTGCAGGAAATTCTGTGTACAGGGAGAAAAAAACATCCTGGGACCTGCAAACTGCTCCCTCCATCCATCCCCTGACAGCCATCCATGCACAGCCTCAGACACCAGCAATGGTCACTCACATCTCACTTTTCGTGCTCTTCAGCGCCAGCACTGAATGTTTCATGGTACTCTGTGTGCTCCTGCACCTAAAGGGACAAATTTTGTGGKATTTTAATCAGGAAACGCATCTGCTATGATCTGTTACGGCCAAACATTTACAACTGAGAGATTGTTTTGACTCCAGAAGAATGATTGAGAGAGAGAAATATGAATTGTGACTTTAAATTCAGCCTGAAGGAAAAGAAGCAAGCAAGGGAAAATGTTGATTTTTTTTTTGGGCAATCTCATTTCATGAGAGACTTAAGGCTTAATAGGGTCTGGAACCTCAGCTTTCCCCACAGAAAGGAATATGTCCAACAGAGCAGAGTTGTGTTCAGTGAACACGGGGCCTTTGTGAGTAGAAACTTCAGAGCCTGCATTGATTTCCTACAAGAGACTGCAGTATTCCCTCACGTTAAAGTGAATTCTGCCTGATATTGTTTATCTGCCTAAGACACATTGACATGGAACATTTYTCAGTGTAAGACAACTTAGACTCCTATTTGTGCCCACTTTCAGAGAGGATTCCTGCATCATTTGGCTGAGGAAAGGCGGGGAAGGAAGGCAGCCCTGTGAGATTTGCCTTCCATTAATAACCCCCTGCATTTCCAGGTGTTGTCACCGAAATGTCAGTGACATGTTCCCTCAGGAAACCTTCCTGTGTGAGTGACACAGGCACAGATGAAATGTGCAATGTGTAACAGCGTGCTCAGGAGCCCTATAGAGCCTTTTCTCTCAGCTTCCCAGGGCTGCATCCGCTTCCACAAAGACAGGTTTGCTCACAGATCTCAGAGGGGGCCCAGGAATGGCTTGCATCTTTCATATTTTTAACACGGGTTTTTCCTTTCTTGCTGTAGTAGGCTCGACTACCCCCACCCACCAACTTCTGCTGTTTCAGGGAGCTGTTTTATCACTAACTCCTCTTAAAGGGTGTGCTGAAATAGAGATCAGATGGTAAGACTTAAATACGAGGACCACAAGCATTGGCAAGCAGAGAGTGAGAGAGAATGAGACCTAAACATTTCTCTTCTTAAATTCAGCACAGAGCACAGTGATGAAAGGCAAAAAGTGCTTCTTCCCCTTGCTATGCTCCTTTTCCCCCAATTCWCTTGTGTTTTCTTCTGTTCTATAAAATCACTTGAAAATCTTCTGGATAGAAAAAGAGGTCATAATTAAGAATCCTGTTCTAATCTGACAGTTAACAAAACCCAAACATCCATTCAAACAAACTCTCCACAGTTTAATATAATTATATGCATCCCACTTTTGGTTTTGGTTCTTGGTAGGTRGTATCAAATACCCCAAATKCCTTTTRTCCCACATTTTAATATTATTTACCARCATTCACCTATCCTGTAAGAACAGATCAAACAACMCTTTTATTAMAAGCYAAATTATTTTAAAGGTAAAATAAARAWTTTGTATTTGAACACTGTCTCAAAAAGAAATAACCTATATATATATTTAAGTTACTTTAATGAGCAAAAGAAGTTTGAGCTCTTCCCAACAAGTTTGAGACCTTCACAATAGAGGAGATTTATCAGGTAGCTGCCAGACAGCCCCATTTTTGTAATCAACAGGTGAAGAGCCAGTGGAACTGTCATGAARCTTAATTGACTTTTTGCACTGAGACATTAGTCTGCTGGGAAGTTAAAGATAAATGCCTGGAGGAAGGCCTGAATTTCTTTTTATAAGCCTAAAATGAAATGTCTCCTGATATGACAGCAGGCAGCATTGGCTTCCTAAACAAACCACAAATATCACATCAGTATGTGCACGCCAGACCACATCCCAACACCAGTCCTAGAGGAGCTGTGGTACTAATCAAAAATCCCAAAAGTGAAGTTCACTCAGCACTTCCTTAATTCATCCCAGGTCCTCAGAACACTCTGAAATTTAAATGCTTTAATCACAGGCTGCACTGCAGTTCTCTAATTAGCGAGCGTTTGTGGAATGAGCTGCTCTGCAACAGGACACATCCCACAATGGCTCATCGTGTGAGTGGGAAGGTAACAGACACATTTAATAGCACAAATTAACTTGATGGTAATGAGGAAGCCTCTCTGTCAGCAATAKCACAAATTAAATTATCTGCTACCTCACCAGTGATGAGGAATAATTAAGAAAGCTCCACAACTGCTTACAAATAAACCAGCAGCAGATCAGCTGAAAGATGCCTGTCTTGGAATCTCTTTGGCACAGCAACATCCATTCCCTTAACTCTGGTACCGTTTGTTTGTAGGTAAACCAGATCTTCAGCATTATCTTAATTAAGCTTTTAAAATTTAATTTCCTTTTTCAAAGGAGAGTATCTTGGGCACTACACAGCGAGTTTTTCATTAACAATGCAGCAGCTCAAACASAGCACTTCCAAAATGAACAGGAAAYRACAACAAAAAGGGCTCTGTCAGCTGATGGCCCTGGGGGGCTGAGGGAGAGAGGAGCACCTTGCAACACAGGTCTCTCAATAGTCACCCTAAAACAAAACAGATCCCCCAAAGGAACTCAGACAACGAGCAATTCAAGTGCAAATTATGTTTTAAGGCCACATAGTTCATTTAAATTAAAATTCTGCTTTGTAGGCAAATATTAAAGACTGCAAATACTTGTATCAAGAGTTGAGGTTGGTTTTGGGTTTGGTGGGGTTTTTTGATGTTTTATGATTTAAATGAAATTGGACCCTGTTGTCTCCTTTTTTTTTTTTTTTTTACTTTGAAAACAATTGAAGAGAAGAGCAGATTATTTTCCTGTAATTAATTAAAACAGAAGAGTATTATCAACTCTTGTAGCTCATTCATAGAGACTCCAAGATCACTCTTGGCAGTTCAGTAATTATTCATATTAACTACACATGCAATACCCTTACTTGGCACTTGCCAGAACTGCAAATTGAAAAAGCAGCAAGACAATGAGCAATGCAAATAGGTAAAGTATGAYGGACTTTTAAATTTTTTATAAAGCGCAATGAATCTTTGGTATCAATCAAGACTGCAAAATACAGAAATATTAGTCCTCTCTCCCCACCCTGTCATGGGATTTTGGATCTTTCACTTCACTGCAGAAAGTGTAATACTCAATACATAATATCTGGGAGATAAACTGGCAGCAACTGAGTTTAAAATCTCACATTTTACATAATAGGACAACGATGTATTTTGAACAATTTCACATAAAACTTGTCTGTGTCACATGTTGGTCCTTTAATTTATGCAMTTGAGATATTCTGCATCTTTTGCAGTTCATGTACTACTGTAACTGAGTAGGCAGTGAAAAACAGCTGGGCCAGCAATGTTTTGGCAAGCAAATAAAAATATGCTGCTGGAGATCTTCCAATCCTCTGCTAATCCAAGTGATGTTAAAACAGAGATACAAAATAATGCAGATCTGAGCAGTTTCAGTCACCCAGAGATTTCAGAGTAGCAACACAGTCTTCTCAACTTGGGTTTTCAAGATTTACTGGAAAAATAATGTTTTAGCAGTCCTAGTCAGCTGCAGCATAAAAATACATCCATACAAATGTATCTGGTCAGAGCGAGCATGCTGCCATTACAATTTTTAACAAGGTAAAAACTCAATAAATAAGAAAAGGAACTAACACATGGTTTTCAATACCACCTAAGATAACAAGAAAAGGGAATGACCTTGGCAGACGTAAATAATTTCACCCAATGGTGCTGGACAAACTGCTTGGCTGTAATTTAGGGAAGATTACTGTTTGGCYAGATGCACTAAAGTTGAAATAACACCTACAAATAATCCATACTTTCCCTTTCCCTGCTTAGTATGGAGATTCCTGCAACAGTCCTGATTTTATGGAACTATATTTCTTTCTATGTGAACAGCAGGAGAGATCATTTTAAATACTGGAGTAGTTTTGAGAAAGYTCTTTCCTGTTCACAAATAATTCACAGATTGCTTCTGCTGAAAAGAAAAGCTATTCTGCAATAACTACTTTGAAAAGTAATGAAACTAGGCAGGCACTGAAAGAATATGACAAAATATATTTGGTTGAATCATGTCTGGAAAATTTCAAAGATCTYGAATAAAAATGGGATCACTCAAATAGMAACATTTAAAAGAAAGACAAACCCTATTCAAATATCTTTTATTAAAACTGAAAAAATTCTAATTTTCTAATCAGAGAATATATTAAAATATTACATTCTTTAGTAAAGTCACCTGAAGGGAAAATACTCATTTATCCAAAGTATTTGGGATTTGCAAAGTACCCCAAATATCACGAGTAGAACTTGCAAATACCCAGATAATTCTGAACGTCATTTCAAATTCAGCAACAAGTAGTTTGCAAGTTTTGGCATATATMATGGCATTTATAGCAAAACATACAAGAAACACCCAGTGATGAACCAAGGTCAGTAAGTTTATAAGGCCAGCAGTCTGCCAAGAGATGAATTATTTACTTTACAACATAACTGGCCACAAGTAATTTTTCCATGTTTGTATTTATTAAAGATGCAAACAATTCCAGACTATTCATTCATGCTCTTAATCAGATTTTTCYGTATTTTTCATCCCAAATTCCTTCCACTGTTTTGTGCAATCATAGAAATGCAGTTGATCTTTATTTCTACTCTTCTTGGTTTGAGGGATTCCCAGACACAAGGACAACTGAATCCAAAGTACTAAAGTTGTTGTTTTCTATGAAAAATTGTTGTTTCCTATAATGAAACTTTGATTAAAGACTTCCCACTGTTGACAAGCAAAGACAGGCCACGGGCTACAAAATAGTTTCTTCCACAGCTGCCCACCTTCTCCTCCTCTGATTTACACACATGCAATTTACAGCCATTACTGTTTATTTCCCTACAAAATGATCTGATAAGGCAAAATGACCATGACCTTGGTGACCCATTGCTACTCAGACACAGGCTGGTAAAATGAATTTGTGTCAGCCCCATTTCTTCCCCAACAAACGGTTATAACTTGCCAAAAACCTTTAACAGTCACACAGTTCCACAGGCAGAGTCTGAAACTTCCTTTTAACATTTCTTAGGCAAATCATCAAAATAGAAACCCCTGCTGCTGCCCTGAAGAACAGTTAAGTACAGGCCAAGAACAAAGCAATTGTGTTTGCAGGGCTGTGCAGGGTCCCCCTGTGTGCTCTGATTGCTGCAGCCTGTCACCTCCTGGTGATAGGAGAAACGAGCTGCACAGCAAAGGAAACYACACAAATACAGCTCCAATGCACARGGATTTGGCTAAAAKATTGTGATATTCTACTYAAATTCGAATAGGCCCTGCCAATGAGAACATATAAATATCTGTTAACGTCCACACGTGTTACTTAACATGCATCAAAATTTCAGAAAAGTACACAATCATAATGGTCGACTAGCAAATCAGATTTTATAACTTAAACAGTATGGGTCAAATAGCTTAATTTTAAACAACTTCTTCACATTTAAAAAAAAATTCATTCCAAAGCCCTTTTTTTAAACACAAATTTACACTTAGAACAAATCCTTCCAGGCCAGCATATTACCACAGGAAAAAAAAACAAATAAAACAAACTTTAATATTTTACAGTGTTGTAGATTATTTGATTGCAGCACACAAAACTGGGGGTAAATTTAGCATTAAACYCTAGGTGGCAGCTGACTGTCTTCCCTGAAACACTCCCTACAGCCTTCCCCATTCTGYTTTCATCACTCAAATCAAGCTAAACTCAAGATTAATCCCTAATTCTTTTCCAGGTAACAAAGAAGAAAACTACACTCTGCATAACTCTGCAGTGACCAACCGAAGGATTTCTCAGCCAGTCAATTAGCAATATAAATTCCACCCAGATGAGTGTATTTARGTGCATGGTGAGATCATTAACCTTATTATGCCACCCTGTCTTGTATTCAAGCTTCCCACTAATCTGTTGCTAACAGATACAGGTGCCAGAATTATTGCCTGCAAAGGCTCTTCCTTCTGATGGAAATAATTCGTGGTGCTGTTATTTATCACTCACGTTTCTAAGGTGTCTCTTACACTAACATGTGGAAGACATCACAAACATTTTGTAGCTCGGTGCAGGGATGTGCCAGCGCTTCTGGTTTCCTGCCTGTTCCCATCTGTGGAGCTGGCTCGCTGTGCAGGTAATATCTCCTCACACAGCAGAAGATGCTGAATTTTGAGCTGTGGGTCCTGTGGCCTCYTCCAGAAGAAATTCTCTTTGCTCTGCACTCACCCGACAGCGCTGTGCTTAAACTCAGAGYTTACACCCAGAGAGAAAAGCCTCGRAGCGCCCTGCCCCAGGGRCCTGATGGCAACAGCGATAAAACACAGCTGCGAYAAGGACTGGGCTCTAGCTGAGTGAAAAATGCTCATTTATTTATCCACGTTATGCCACGGGGACACCGATAAGGACATCGACCTTGGACAGTGTGGCTCTGAGTGCCAGCAGGGACCTGCTCAGCTGAAGCGGTCAGGGGT
>NW_026623401.1:0-8868 GCF_030028575.1 Malurus melanocephalus
AATTCCAAACATTGGATTCAAAGGCAAATTCCGGGCTCAACTCCAGCCTCAGCAAAGTGCAGTTCCTATGGATCATGGAATCCTGGAATCCCGGGATGGGCTGGAGGAGCCCTTCCACTCTGAGAGTCCCAGGGATGGATTTGCTCTGACAGCAAAAAAAACTGGGAATTGACAGCCTGATCCCAGGGCCTGAGGAGCTTTTCCATTGGAGAATCTGTTCCAGGGAATGTGCCCAGCTGTCACTCACAGCAGCCGCTGGAATCGGGGAAAACATGGAAGCAAATCCAGGGATCTGGTGCTGTGCTTGCCAAGGAAATGGAATTTTCTTGGAGAAGCTGACAAGGAAATTTGGAATTCCCTGCTGGGAATTTGCCAACATCCCCGTTGGAATTGAAGTGCTGCCTATCCCTGGATCCTTCCCTGCTCCAGGTGAACATTCCTGGCATTCCCAGCCTGGCTCCAGGCCTCTGCAGCAGCTCCCTCTGGAATTCTCCAGCAGCTCCCTCTTCCCATCCCATCCCTTCCCAGGAACTCCAGGAATTCCCTCCCTTTCCCCCAGCGTTCCATGTCTGATCCAAAGGCATCCAAGGAGAAGTTTTCCCAAATTTTTCCCTTTTCCCGTTGCCAGGAGCAGAACTGTTCCTTTAAAAGCCGGATTCCCGGGAAGCTTCCATGTGAACATTCCCGAGGAGCTGCTCCCACTGGAAGCCAGGCCTGGAAGCAGCTCCAAGATTCCGTGTTTGGAAACAAATTCCCTGGTGCCAGAGGCTTTGGAAGAGGCACACTGAAAGAAAAATCTGCTCTTCCAAAGCCGCTCCCAGAAAAAGGAAAAGCTCCGGATCCGCGAAGCTTTTCCCGACCGTTCCTGGCTCCTGCAGGGAATTTTCTTTGGGAACCACTGCTCCAGTAGGAAATCCAGGAATTTTTAATTCCTCGGGAAACTTAAAAATCCCTGACCTGCTTTGCTGGGATCCGGATCCAAATTCCAGATTCTCCTGAGCCGATGGAAGGTGGGCACAGCTGGGATTTCATGGAAAAGCTGCCGCTTCCAATCCCTGCTCCAGGAGCTTCCCAAGTTTTCCATGAGCTCCCAAGAGAATCCCATGGGAATTTTCCCCCATTAATCCTCCCCCCCCCATTCCCTAATTCCTGAGAATTCCAATTTCCTTGGAAAGCTGGGATGGGCCTGGAGGAGTGGGAATGCAGGAAAAGGGATCCAAGGGAAAAATCCACCTGGAATGGCTCTGCCAGCACCTCCCTGCACCGGGAAAAATGGGATTTGGGCCCTGAATACTCCAGGAATTCCAAACATTGGATCCAAAGGCAAATTCCAGGCTCAATTTCAGTTAATCCATGAGCTCCCAAGGTTTCCTCCAGCAGGAAGCTGCCCATCCCAGGTGCTCCAGAGGGTCTGGAATTTACAGCTGGAATTTGCACAGAGAGGAGTGCAAAAAAATCTCCAAAGGGATCCAAACATTCCTGAGTTATTCCCATTCTCCTGAAGGGATGGAATTCCCACTGGAGCAGCTGGAATTCCAGCCCAGGAGAAGGGATTTGGGATCAGCATCCCAGGGAAGAATTTTGGGATCAGAAATGGGATTTTTTTCCAAGGCCAGGCACATCCAGAAGGATTTTTCCAGGTGAAAAGGAAGAGGGAGATCCATAAAATCCCACGCTGGGAATTCTGGTCTTTCCAGGCTGGAAGTGCCGGAATTCTTGCCTTTCCCTGATCCCCAAATCCTCTGGCTCCCAGTTCCCACCATGGCTGCTCCTGCTACTTTCCCAAAAAAGTGAGGAGTCTTTTCCACACCAAATTCAAGGGAAATCCACATTTTTCCAGAAAAAAAAAATCCCCCCCCCCAAAAAAAAAAAAATTCAAAGCCAGCCTGTGGAAGAACCCAGATCCCAGGAATAGAGAATTCTACCTCTGGCTGGGATTTGCGGCCCAAAATCCAGGAATGTTTTAACCAGGATGGGTAAACCCAGCCTGGAGCAGGAGCTGGAATTCCCAAATGGAAAAGATCCCAATTTTCCAATTTTTAACAACCTGTGCTCAAGGAAAATCCTTCTGCTTCCCAAAAATCAGAAAATCAAACAGGAAAAACCCAAAAATATCCATGGAATATGATTTCCCAAGGCTCCTCCCATCCAGAGCACAAACGTGGATCCCAGAATTTTTGGGAATTAGATCCCCTTTAAGGTCTTCCCAAGCCAAAGCATCCCAGAATTCCAGGATTATCCCAGGAAAAGCCAAAGGGTTTTACGAAACCGAGAATTCCTTGCAAAATGGAGCTCCTTCCCAGCTGCTCCAGCCTTTTCCCGGGCTAATGGGAATTGTCCCTGCCCATGGAAAGGGGATGGGATGGGATCAGCTTGCAGGTCCCTTCCATCCCAAAGCATTCCATGAATCCATGATTGCACTCCAAGCCTATCCAGGTAATCCAGCCACAGAAATCCCAGGAATTGCCCAGGCCGGGATTTTCTAGGGGCTCTCGAGGATCCCCAATTTCCTCCTGCTGGAGTTTGGATCACCCGGAATTCCAGGATTTCCAGGCAGGACGCACAGCCTGGAATCCACGGGGAGGAAGGCAGGGGGTTCCTCCGGGTGTTCCTCAGCACCACAGCCTGTAACCCTGAATTCCACAGCCCGTATCCCAGAATTCCATAGCCCGTACTCCCGAATTCCATAATCCATATGCCGGAATTCCTCAGCCCATATCCCTGAATTCCACAGTCCATGTTCCTGCATTTCACAGCCCTATTCTCGCACCCCACAGTCCCATATGGGTAGCCCAAATTCCCCCAGCCCGTATCCCTTTTTCCTGCATCTTCCAGCCCATATTCCTGTATTCCCAATCCCATATTCCCACCGCCCCTATTCCCTCATCCCAGGCTCTGTCAGCCAGCCCAGGGCGGCCCGAGCATGCCCAGCCCCGCCGGCTCCGGGTGATCCTGCAGCCCGGTGTCGCTCCCGTTCCCATTCCTGCTGCCATTCCCGTTATTCCCGTTATTCCCATCCCGCGGGGGATCCCGGCATTCCCGGCTCGCTCCCTACCTGCGGCCGGGCCTGGCGGGCGGCGGAACCCCCGCGCGGGGCGGCGGGGGGAGCACGGAGGAACCGCGCCGGGCCCCGCCCTCGCGCCCCGCAGCCAATGGGAGAGCGCGAGGGGCGGTGCGCGCAGGGAGCGCCAACCAATAGGAACGCGTGGCGCGGCGTTGCCGCCGCCACAACGGCGCCGGGCAGGGCAGGGCGGGGAGAAGGCGCCACCGCCCCGGGCACACCGGGGACAGCCGAACCGCTGTCGGCTCTTGCCTCGCCCCCGCGCGGCAGCTCCGGTGCCGCCTCACCGCGGCCCCCTCACCACCGGCGCGCCCGCGGGGGGGGGCGGCCCCGCCCCGGCTTCCCGCGAGAGCGGCGCGCGCGGGCGCGGCCTGGCGGGGACCAATCAGAAACGCGCGTTGAGGGGCCGGGGCTTCCGGGCGGAGAACGTCGTTGATTGGCTGCGCCAGACCCCGCCCACCTGGCGGTCACGTGGGTCGCGCGCGTGACGCGGGCGCCGCCGGCTTTAATTCCAATAATTACCGTGGGGCTTTAATTAATAATTAATCAATGAAAGGAACCGAGGCGGGAGGGAAGGCGGTTTCCCGCCGCCGTGTTCCCGCTGCGGGGGGGGAGGCCCTGGGGGGAGCGGCTGCGCCAGGGGAAAAGATCCAACCTTGGAACCGGCGCCAGGCAGGGATTGAAATCCCTGTGGAGTCAGATCCCTGTGGAGTCAGATCCCTGAGGAGTCAGATCCCTGTGGAGTCAAATCCCTGTGGATTCAGATCCCTGTGGAGTCAGATCCCTGTGGAGCCAGATCCCTGTGGAGCCAAATCCCTGTGGAGTCAGATCCCTGTGGAGCCAGATCCCTGTGGAGCCAGATCCCTGTGGAATCAAATCCCTGTGGATGTGGCCCTTGGGGATGGTGCTGGGAATGCCTGGACTCCAGGCTTTGCTGACATAAACCATTCCATGATTCCAAACGCTCCCTGTCCCTGAAAACCCTCCAGGTGAATCCACAGCTCGGGATGAGCCCGGCAGAGCCCCCGCTCGGCGCGATGAACGCGGGTAAATCCCGACCCAGCGCTAATCCCGGGAATTGTGCGCGTTGCCAAGCCGGAGCTGTTGCTACGATACAGCCGGAGCGGGATCCGGGCACGGACCCGGCAGGAAAAGGAGGAATTACCAGAGGGATCGGGATCCAGGCTCCCCACGGCTCCTCATTCCCACATTCCCGTTGGTTTACCGGGAAAACCAGCCCCAATCCAGCGCGGATTCCGGGGCTGGAGGGAGCAGGCACTGCTTCCCGGATTTCCCTCGGTTTGCCGAGGAGCTGGAATTGCTTCCATGAGCGACATCAACCCCAGCATTCCCATCTTTTCCTCATTTATTCCTCAGATCCCAGGGAATCTGGGGATGGAGGGGGAAATGGCAGAGGGGAAGGGAAGGGCGGTCCCGGGGCGGCGGCACCCTCCTGTGGGCACCGGGGGATCCCAAAGCATCCCAAATCATCCCAAAGCATCCCAAATCCCGGGAAGGTGCCACAGGACCCATCCCCACCATCCCAGAGCCCTCCAGGACCTCATCCCCTTCATTCCAAATCCATGGAGTTTGGTGCCACAGGACCCCCATCTCCTCCATCCCAAATCCCGCCACGGATGTTCCAGGATCATGGCCCCACCCTATCCCACACTCCCAGCCGGGACAGAGCGGATCCAGGCCGGGATGCGGTGGGAATGTCGGGGATATTGGGGGTCAGAAGTTTTCCCGGGAGAAGCCGAATCCGAAGTGCCGGCAGTGTTCCCGGATTTCCTTGGCCAGCCCCGCGGAGCCGCAGAAGAACACCCGGACCTGCCCGTGCTGCTCCTGCGCCAGATTCCCAAACACCTGCAATGGGAAGGGCTCAGATCTGGGGGTTTGGGATCGGGGGTGTGCAATTCCCTTCCAACCCGACCCATTCCATGATTCTCTCATCCCATTCCATGATCCC
Organism: Malurus melanocephalus; assembly: GCF_030028575.1. NCBI lineage: Eukaryota > Metazoa > Chordata > Aves > Passeriformes > Maluridae > Malurus > Malurus melanocephalus. The sequence goes on from NW_026623401.1 coordinate 5,031, forward strand.
TGGGCCAGATCAGAGCACTGGGATGAAGTGATCCTTCCATTCCCTTCCAACTCAACCCCTCCCATAATTCCCTGATCCCTTCCCGCTTTGGCCCAACCCAGGCTCTCCACACGCATTCCAGTTCCCTGGGAATCCCAGCGGATCCCAAAAGCAGGATTTGGGATTGGATCGGTGACTCCGGCCCTCACCTTGGCCCAGTCGGGGCGGCCGGGCTGGGTGCGGGTGCGGAGCCCGGTGATGGAATCCCGGTTTTCCTTGGCCGCCAGCAGATCCAGGGCCACCTGCAGCCCCAGGGCCTTCATGTCCCCCTTGCCCAGGGCCGAGGTCATGTACAGGTGCAGCTCCAGGAACTTCCCTGCAATTCCCGGGAATCCCAGGTCTGACAGGGATCCGGCCCCCATCTGGCCTCCCGGATCGGGGTGGGGTTCTTCCCAGGCATGGCACCGGACAATTCCCGCTCACCTCCCGGCTCCAGCTCCGCCTGCTCCGTCTCCAGCTTGGTCAGGAGGCTGAGGAACCACTGGAAGTGCTGTTGATCCCGTGTTATCCAGATGAAATCCACCTGGAATGGCACGGAACCTCTGCTCGAGCAGCCACCAGATCCATCACCAGATCCCATCAAATCCCATCACCAGATCCCATCAAATCCCATCACCAGATCCCATCAAATCCATCACCAGATCCCATCACCAAATCCATCACCCGATCTCACCACCAGATCTGCCACCAAATCCCATTCCCAAATCCCATCCCCAGATCCCGCCACCAAATCCCATGGCCAAATCTCATCTCCAAATCCTCCATTCCCAAACTGCCTGGATCCCAGGGACGCTCCTGGGCTCTCCAAGCCCTGGACCTACAGTCCCATTCCAGAGCAAACCCAGATCCCGCATCCCCTCCTCCTCCCGTTCCCATTCCCACCTTCCGGAGCGTCATGCCCTCATCCCGCCGTTCCTCGCTCCAGGAGAAGCCACAGCTGGGGCAGCTCTGCTTCCTCCGGCGGTACCTGGACAGGGAATGCTGCTCTTCTGGCTTTTCCTGGTGCTTCCCACTTTTTCCTGCTCCTTTCTGCTTTTCCTGCTCCTTTCTGCTTTTCCTGCTCCTTCCTGCCCCGTCCTTTCTCTTCCTACCCCTTCCTGCCCCCTTTCTGCTCCTTTTTCCTCCTTCCTGGTTCTTCCTATTCCCTCCTGTCCTTTCCTGCCCTTTCCTGCTTTTCCTTCTCTTTTCTTCCCATGCCTGGTTAGATTCCTATGGAAGAGGCGTCGGAGGACCGGTCTATCCAGGCACGCATCCCAAATCCAGTCAGGGATATTCCCTAGGATATTCTGTGGGATATTCCCGAGCTCCCTGCAGGATCCACCTGAACATGATGCTCTGCAGGATGGAGGCGAAGGGCGTGATCCCAATGCCAGCTCCGATCAGCACCGCGTGCTCCGACGTGAAGATCCGCCCGCTCGGAGTTCCATAGGGACCGTCCAGGTAGCACTGGGAGAGATCCAGACCCAGGGACAGATCCAGACCCAGGAGAGATCCAGACCCAGGGACAGATCCAGACCCAGGGACAGATCCAGACCCAGGTGCTGGAATGACTCCCAGGCAGAGAAGAAGGGCACAAAGGGGATCACAGAATTTGGGAGCTTTTATGAGGTTTTTTGGGAGCAAAGGATTCATCCATGAACAGGGACACAGGGAAAGGAGTGTCAGGAACATGGATGGGATAGTTGGGAATGCTGATCCCAGCCCAGCTCCCAAGGAAAAGCGGGAACACTCTCACCTTGATGCTGCAGCTCCGATGGGTCTCCCCCAGCCCGGCCAGGCTCTGTGAGGGGAGGGCAGCAGTGGCATTCCCAACCCTTCCCAAACCTGCTATTCCCAGGATTCTGGGGGGCTTCCCACCAGGCTGCATACACTTCCAGCTGCCCACCATCATGTCCAAGGAATTTCTTTAAAAGGAGCTTTTTAAGGAGCTTTATCCCATTTGGGATCATCTCTCTGGATGATCCTGTGGCTGTGACCCCCATCCCTATCCTCTGGAATTGGGAACAAGAGCTCACTCCCTGCTCCAGGTCCTTTTCCAGGGAAGCAGCTCCTGAGGCTCGGAACGACGTCAACTCCACAGCTCCGTCCCTGCCTGTGGCCACGGATCCCCCCTTGGAGCCTTCCTAGGAAACCAAAGCTGGGAATCACCACTGGGAATCTCCTGGGGATCCACTGTCCCTCCCCTGGGGTCACAGCCACACGTGGGGTGCAAAATCCCATTCCATGGGGGACAAAATCCCAATCCATGGAGGACAAAATCCCATTCCAGGGAACACAATCCCATTTCAGGGGACACAAAACCCTTCTGAACAAGCAGGGAATGTTCATCCCAAGGGATTCCCTGGCGGCCACCCCAGCGGCAAATTGGGATGATCCCATGGGATCTGCTCAGCATTCAGTGGGATCAATCTCTCTGCTCTGATCCCAATCCCACTGACCCGATCCCAGCTGCGGCTCTTCCCCGGTGGTTCCGGCTCTGGGCCAGGCAATTCCAGCCGCTGGAAGTACTCGTGGAGCTTGGTGGTCCATTGGCCCAGAGCCCGGATGTGCAGCCAGAGTGTTCCTGTGGGATAAAGCCCCCAATCCTGGAATTGTTGGGATCAGGAAGAACTCAAAGCCCATCCCATCCCATGAGCAGGGCCACCTTCCACTATCTCAGATTGCTCCAAACCCTGTCCGAGCTGGAAAAACATCATCCCGGGGATGGAAAATGGATCCTGGGGAAGGAAAAGGGATCCCAGGAATGGGAAAGGGTCCTAGGGATGGGAAAGGGGTCCCAGGGATGCAGAACATTCCCAAGGCAGGATCCTGGGGCAGACCTGGCTGCTCGGGAGCGCTGCTGATGGAGAACGGGTGCCACTCGCAGGCGGCGATGGCCGGGATGTTCAGGTAGACRTAATCTCCCGGCTGGAAGCGGAAGGATTCCGGTCTCTGGATCACCAGGTGTGTCACCTGCSGGAAAAGGGCAGCGGGAAAACTGGGAATTCCCCAAGGATAATGAGCGCCAGTCTCTATCCGGGAACCACAGTGGAAAATCCAGGCTCCATGCCCGAAAATCGGGTTTATTCCCTGTTTGCTGCCTGGTTGGGATTGCACAAAATCCCAGTTCAGGCTGGGCTCAAASTGCGGGATTTTGGGGAAAAATTCCAAGTTCCAGGAGTTTTCCTTCTGCTCCAGTTGTTCCCTGAGTTTTCACTTGAAAAAAATAGGAAAAAAAGGCAAGAAAATAAAGGAGCTTTTTGCTTGTTCCTTCATTCCCAGTGTCCCAGGAGGAGGTGGGATGGGCTCAGGGTTGGAGGCGATGTGGGATGTTTGGTATTTGGGATGTTTGGATTTGGGATGTTTGGTATTTGGGATGGATGGGATTTGGGATGGATGGGATTTGGGATGGATGGGATTTGGGATGCCCACCTTGGATGGAAGCAGGTTGGCCTCCAGGATGCGCAGATCCCCCGCCCGGCGCCACACCCAGCCCAGCGCCTTCTCCAGGAAAAATAGGGATCCAGGAATGAGGAACCACTTCCAGAAGTGRGGGCCGTGCAGGAGGAGCAGGAGCCACACCGGGATGTAGCAGAGGTGGCTCCAGTAGAAAACCTGGATGAGCAGGAATGGGAATGGGGGTCGGAATGGGGACAGGAAGAGGAATGGGGATGACAACAGGGATTGGAATGGGAACAGGAATGGGAATGGGAACGGGAAGTGCTGGAACCAAGTGGTGCTTTGTGGTGGGGCTGTTGGGGTATCCCAGTGGGAAAAGGCAGTGCAAGGGAATTCTGGAATCTCTGGGATTTGGGTTGGA
>NW_026623401.1:9438-14925 GCF_030028575.1 Malurus melanocephalus
GAATATGGGATACAGGAAGGTGGGATGCAGAGCTGTGGGGTGCCGGGATTGGGAATGCCGGGATTAGGATCCCGCTCGGGAGCAGGGGAGCAGCGGGAGCTCTCGGCTGCCCGGCGGGAGCCGCTAGAGGGGGATCACAGCCCGCGGCTGCTGGGCCCGGCCCGTTCCCCGGTATCCCGGGACACGAGCATCCCTTTCCTGGGACATCCGCATCCCTGCGGGACCAGAGCATCCCTGGGACATCGGCATCCCCCCGGGACACGAGCATCCCTTCCCCGGGATATCAGCGCCCCATCCCGGTGCTCCCAGGCGCTGACCGTCCGTCCCCGCGCCCCGCCCGGTGTCCGGCCCGCACTGACCGGCGTGTGCCAGATGCGCCCCCGAGTGCGCGGCCGCCAGCGCCAGCACCAGGTGTCCCACGAGCTGATGGCCCCGAACGTGGAGCTCCAGAGGGAGCAGCTCCGCCAGCGGCGTCGAGCGGAGCCGGGCCAGGGAGCGGCGCAGCATCAGCGCCTGGGGACGGGACAGGGATGGGGACACCGGGATGGGGACAGGGGAGTGGAGCCGGGCCAGGGAACGGCGCAGCATCAGCGCCTGGGGACGGGACAGGGATGGGGACACAGGGATGCGGACAGAGATGGGGATAGGGGAGTGGAGCCGGGCCAGGGAGCGCCGCAGCATCAGCGCCTGGGGGCTGGGACAGGGGACAGCTGGAAGAGAGGGAAGGGGACAGGAGCAACCGGAGATGCCAGGGGGACAAATGTAGCTGGGGGGCAATGGGAGATTCTTGGGGGAAATGGGAAATGTTGGAGGACCATGGGAGGTGCCACGGGACAATGGGAAATGTGGGGGGCAATGGGAAATACTGGGGGACCAACAGGAAACTTTGGGGCAACGTCGCTCCTGGGTCCCCCGTGACCCTCCCGCCCTTCCCGGCTCCCATACCATACCATCCCGTCCCGTCCCGTCCCGTCCCGTTCCCGGCACTCACGGCGAGCAGGGCGCAGTTGAGGTTGAGGCCGAGCCCGCAGCCCCGGGCCAGCGCCAGCGCGGGGCCGCGCTCCCGGTACCGCAGCGCCCCCAGAAACACGAGCAGCGCGCTGAGCGCGGCCCAGGCCCCCAGGCAGCCCAGCCGGGMCCGCTCCCGCAGCCAGAATTCCCGGGAAAAGCAGCGCGGCCGCCGCCGCCGTCGCTCCGCTGGAGGGGGAGCAGGGGGCAGCAGCCAGCTCGCGGCGCTGGGAAAACGGGAATGGGGGATTGGGATGGGGAAAGGGGAACTGGGACAGTCCCGTGCATGGGGTGGGACCCAGCCCTATGCCCAAAGAGGCATCATCCCTGAATCCATCTATCCATGGATCTGTCTCTGCATCCATCCAACCCTGGATCCATCCTCGGATCCATCCACCCCTGCATCCATGCCTGGATCCAAATCCGGGATCCATCCCTGCATCCATGCCTGGATCCAAATCCAGGATCCATCCCTGCATCCTTGTCCAGAATCCAGAGTGGCATCATTCCACCCATCCATCCCTCCATCCACCCATCCATCCCTGGATCATTCCTGCATCCATCCTTGCATCCTGATCCAGGATCCAGAGTGGCATCCATCCCAGCTCCAACCCTGCATCTAAACCCTGCCCCATCCCAACCCCATCCCTGCTCCCATCCCAAGGCGTCCAAGCCGTTCCCAATCCCAGTCTGGGCTCCCCATGGAATCCCGAGTTTCCCTCCGCTCCCACCTGATGGTCAGGTTCTCCAGGAGCTCCGGGAAYGCCTCCAGCTGCTGGCGGAGCTCGGGGAAGGTGATGGAGCCGCTGCGGTCGCGGTCGGCCGCCTGCAGCAGGGCCTGGCTCAGCGCCGCCAGCCGCTCCTCGGGCAGCACCAGGGAGCTCTCCCGGAGACAGCCCCGGAGCACCACCCGCAGCTCCTCCGCATCGATGGAGCCGCTCCCTGGGGAACCACGGGATCCCCATATTCCATGGCTCCACAGTGCTCCTCATTTTACAGTCCTAATCCAGGAATTTTCCTTGCAGGGTAGAAAATCCTGAGTGGGTCAGGATCCGCTCCCAGGAACAAGGGACTGGATAATGGGAATTGGCCTCAAGGGGAGGTTCAGGTGGGATATTTGGGAATATTTCCCTGTGGAAAGGGTGACATTGGTCGGGGCTGCCCAGGGAAGCGGTAAAGTCCCCATTCCCTGGATGTGGCTCTTGGGGATAGGGTGGCCTTGGCAGTGCTGGGAATGCTTGGATTTGATCCTAGAGGGCTTTTCCAACCCAAAGGATCCCACAATTCCAGGAAGCTGGGATGGGGATTTGGGATTGGAGCAGAGCAGAGCCCGCTCCCCTTCTTTTCCTGATTTTCCTGAGAAATCCTAATGTGACCAATGTGGCTTTCCAGTGGATTTTTCCCGTTCCCAGTACAGAACGAGAGCAGCAGCCTCATCCCAGACAAACCTGGATGCTCGGAGTGGAGCAACTCCCAAATTCATCCGCAAACCCCCTCTTCACCCAGTTTTCCTGCTCTCACCGTCCAGGTCGTACACCTGGAAGAGGAAGCGGAGCTTTTCCGTGGCGTTCCCGCGGAGCAGCCGGCACAGGGATCGCAGCAGCTCCTCCCGGCCCACGGAGCCGCTCCCGGCCGGGTCCAAGAGCGCAAAAAACCTCTCGGCAAAGAAGGACTGTGGGAATGGGGTGGGAATGTTCCCATGGATTTTGGGATTTGGGAATGGTGGGGTAGGAAGGGAGATTTAAGCTCGTCTGGTCCCATCCCTGCACATCCCACAATCCCAGGGTGCTCCAACCTGGCCTTGGACGTTCTGGGATTCAGGGGCAGCCACAGCTGCTCTGGGAATTCCAGCCCAGCCCCTCCCCACCCTCCCAGCCAGGAATTCCTTCCCAAGATCCCACCCCAATCTCCACTTTCCCAATGGGAAGCCATTCCCTGTGTCTGTCCCTCCATCCCTTGTCCCCAGTCCCTCTCCAGTTCTCCTGGAGCCCCTTTAGGCCCTGCAAGGGGCTCTGAGCTCTCCCTGGATCCTTCCCTTCTCCAGGGGAACATTCCCAGCTCTCCCAGCCTGGCTCCAGAGGGGCTCYAGCCCTTGGAACATTCCCAAATCCCTCCTCTGGAATTGCYCCAGCAGCTCCACATCCTTTGGATGTTGGGATCAGGATCTGGAGAAGCTCTGCAGGTGGGACCTCACCTGAGCGGGGCAGGGGGGATGGCGGAAAGACCCTGGAGCCCTCCCATGGATCCCTCCCTTCATTCCCACAAATCCCTCATTCCCAYGGATCCCTCACCTCCTTCACTTGCAGGGCAGATTTGAACTCTTCCAAGCTGATTTCCCCATCCTTCCCGGCGATATTCCTGAATTGTTTCGTCACCCGGCGCAGCCACTCTGTGTCCTCCGCCGCTGTTCCCATGACTCYGGAGCGATCCCTGCATCCCACAAAATTCCCTCTCTGAGAGCTCCTGCCAGGCTTCCAGCGCCTCCAGCCTCGTCCTGGAGAGCTCTTTCCAGCAGGATGGGATGGAGCATCCCAAAATCCCAGCATATCGTGGGAAGAGCCAGGATTCCAGCAGCAGTGAAAACACCTGTGGAATCCTGAGYTTCCATGGATCAAGGGAATGAGTTACTGAGCCAGATTTCTGGGATAATCATGGGGTGACCATGGAAGCATCTCTGGGGATTCCTTTTTCCCCCAAAACCAGAGCAGGAAATGGGAATGTTGGCCCTGTGTCCCATTCCCGTTCCTCTCTGGATGCTCTTCCTGCTCCATCCCATCCCATCCCATCCCATCCCATCCCATCCCATCCCATCCCCTATCCCAATCTTCTCTCCTTCCTATCCCCTTCTCCAGACCCCTCAATTCCTCCAGTCCCTGGTGCTCTCATGGGATCCATCAGTGCCTCCCAGCATCCCAAATTTCCCCAGGATCCCATTATCCTGGGAAACCACAGGAAAATCCAGGTTCTGGGAGCCTTTTCCCATCTCCTGTCATGATCCCGGGGTGATGCAGGAAAAGGCCCTGATGTTCCCAAGAAGCACCAGCAGGATGGATCCATTTGGGATGTGCAGCTGGAATGYGGCCCCAATTCCTACTCCCACCTCATTCCCACTGTTCCTCCCCTCCTGCAATCCCATCCCAGCTCTGTGGTGCATCCTGCTTTTCCCAGCTCTTGTTTACCCCTCCAGATTCAACATTCCYAGCCCCTTCCCACCCCCTGCCCTCGGGAATTGTGTGTTCTGCCAAATCCATGAGGAGCCGGCATTCCCTGGGCGCTCATTCCCGAATTCCTGCCCATCAGGAACACGCCGGGAAGCGCCTTTTCCATGCTCCATCCTTCATTCCTTCCCGAACAAATCCGGCTCCTGCAGCTCCAAACTGGGCCGAGGTTGCCATGGGAATGTCAGGAGCAGGATCCAGGTATAAAACATTCCCGCTTCCCTCATTCCCAGCGGCTGCTCCAGGCAGGGAGCAGCGGGAAGGCAGGAGAGGGTTTGGATCCTGATCCCAGCTGGAAAAATCCCTCACTCCGAGTTCCTGCTGGTTTTTGGGAAGCTGGCTGAGCTCTGGACTAAATTCCCGCTCTGGATTCCTGGGAAGGGCAGGGATGGTTCCCATGGAGACCCTGCCCTGGGATTGTGCCGGACACGGACCCGGGCCAGGAAATCCTGGAATGCTTTGGGGGGAAAGGGACCTTAGGGATCATCCCAKTCCAAAGGCAGGAACAGCTCCYRCTATCCCAGGGTGCTCCAGCCTGTCCTTGGACATTCCAGGGATCCAGGAGTGGCCACAGCTTCTCYGGGAATTCCAGCCCAGCCAGGAATTCCTTCCCAATATCMATCTAAATCTCTCCTTTCCCAGTGTGAAGCMATTCCCTGTGTCCCTCCAGCCCCAGTTCCTCCCCAGTGTCTCATAACAAATTAAATAATTTAAATTACAATGATAATTCATTATAATTAAATTTTAATTTATATTAACTCTGTTTAAATCCCCCGAAAAAGGGGAAAAAGTCTGTTTAAATTCCAGGAAAAGTGGGGAAACCCCCCCTTTATTTAAATGGATGATACAGTATAAAAKTCCTGATATTTCAACTCACCTCAAATCCGGAATTGGAGGGGTTTTATTCCCCGTATTCCCAATTTATTACCAGTTTTTCCAGGAGCTGCAGCTCTGCCTGTGCCCGTGGAACCCAATTTAAAGGGATTTTCCCAAAAGAGGTGCCAGGGCCACCTGGCCTCTTTCAATGGCCGGAATTGTTTCCATTAAAGCTTTTCCAATAAAATAAAAGGGAAATTCAGCAGATCCAGGGAACAGCTGCTTGGGACATCCCTGGAAATTGCAGAACCCTCTGGAAAAAATCGGATTTGAAATTAAAAATCCTTTTTGTCCCTGTTTGATATTAAAATTACAAGGAATTGCCCCATTCTCCTTCCCTTTGGGAATGTGGAACCCCTGTGTTTCCCAGGAAAACCTTGGATTT
>NW_026623401.1:15801-21922 GCF_030028575.1 Malurus melanocephalus
TAATTATGGAATTTCCTTTTCCAGTCATTCCAGCTCTGGAAAAAAGCATCCACAATTTCAACTTCCAGGATTTTTGTTTTCTTCCTGTGTGTCCTGAAAAAAAAACTGTTTTAATTTTGGAACTGGGCTGAAAAATTGGGAGTACCCAGTTTCCTTTGGGATCACCAGGAAAAACTGGGAAAAGACCCCACCCCTAATCAGGAATAAAAAGATTATTAAATTCTGTTTATTTTGCCTTTGGAACACTGGGAATGCTGCATTTTTGAGGAAAAGCTTTGGGATGAGCTGATCTCTTTTAAAAGAARCTGGAATTGTGGGATTTGGTTATTTATGGGAATTGCTATTCCACAAATTCCACGGGATTTGTTCATTCTAAGGAATTCAGGCCTTTCCCATCCCTGTTTTTAACAGGAATCCACCCTCAATTCCTGATTTTCCTTTGATTCCATGGGATTTGCTCATTTTGAAGAACTCAAGGAGCTCTTCCCGTGACAGCAGCTGCTGGAAAATCCCAGGAATGGGCAAACATTCCCAAAAGAAAAGCTGGAGTGAAGCCCTTGGAAAAAGTCAGGAAAACCAATGGGAAACCTCTGGATTCATCCCAATGCCCAGGGATTTGGCCATAATTCCCACATTCTCCATTTCACTGGAAYCCTCTTAATATTTTTTGGAACAGCTCCATCAATCCTGCAAATCCTCATGTAAATTCCTTCAACACTTGGATTTTTGCCATTCCCATTCCCAGTTTTCCCATTTTCCACCTCAGTTACAAAACCTTCCTTATTCTTACATTTTCTGGGACTTGCTAGAAGTTTTTTTTTCCCCCAAAAATTGGCATTTCTTCATTTCTCCTTTTTTCCTCCTTTCCTACCTCTGATTTTCCAAGGAATTTTCTCAGGAGTTTCCCAAGGATCTCTGAAGTTTTTTTCCCCCACTTTTTTCTCATGCCCCTCACAGGTTTCTGACACCAAAAATTAAAAAAAAAAAACCCTGGATTCTCTACTTTCCCACATCTAAAGTGGTTTTATTTTAATTCCCAAAAAGTTGGCGATTCCATTTTTCCCAAGTTTTACCACCATTTTTCCCCAAATTATGAAGGTTTCTCCCAGAATTCATTGAGTTTTTAATTAKTCCTGATTTTTTTGGCTTCCATGGGATTTTACCAAAGTTGTCCCATGAATCCAGGCAAAGTAAAGCAGGAAAATCTTGGAATGTTCCATTATAAAAGAAGGAATATTCAAAGCATCCACTACAAATTTTGTCAAGAAAAATAAAATATATCTAATAGTAATTAAAAAAATGGGAATAACGTTTTCCACTCAACTTTAAGGAATTTTGGAGGGAATTTGGAGCCACACCAGTATTTTTTCCTCTTTGTTTCCCCCCTCATTTTTAAACTCAAAAATCAGCTTTTCCTCATTTTTTAAAAGGATTTCCCCCATTTTTCCCCTGGAATGCTGCAAAAAAATCAATTTTTAAGGTGCTACATGCCAAATGGGGGTGGTCAGGAAATTCCTATCCAATCCCAAGGCCCTTTTCCATGGAATTCCTGGATCCCAGAAATTTGTTGTATCCCCAACTCCCCCCAGGGAATTCAGCTGGGAATGCTGAGGGTGGGAAAAGGGGAATTCAGAGAGGGAATTTATTCCCATTGCCATTCCCAGCTCTGCACACAGAGCAGGGAGCTGTTCCTGGAAAAAAAGAAGGAATTCTTTGTGTGGGAAAACAAAGGAACATTCTTAGGGATGAACAAACAAATGCGCAACTCGAAGGGATTTTCCAGCGGGAATTCACCCAGGGAATGGGGGGCAGGTGGAGGAGGCTTCCCATGGAATCTGAAGGAACAGGAATCCTGGGAAAACAACCAGAAGTGAAGGAAAAATACAGAGAAAACAAACTAGGAAAAATCCCACAAATTAAAAATTCCTGTTTCAAAATAARTAAGGAAAAAACCTCACAAATTCCTGTAAAAATAAAAAAGGAAAAAAACTTGAATTCCTGCTAAAAACAAGCCCCACAAATTCAAAATTCCTGAGAGAAATAAAAAGGGAAAATCCCATAAATGAAATAAAAAATTTCTTGTTAAGTCCAAACTGCAAAAATTCAAAATTCCTGAGAGAAATAAACAGGGAAAATCCCATACACTAAATTTAAAAATTCCTGTTAAATGCAAACTCCATAAATTCAACATTTCTTTTAACTAAATAAATAAATGTATTAAAAGTAACAAGGAAAAGCCTCAAAATCCTGTTCAAACAAGTAAAAACCCCACAACTTAAAAATTCCTGGGAAAGAGGAAAAAGCGTCCAATTTTTCTTAAAAATGATCAGGAAAAAAAACCCACAAATTAAAAATGCCTGGTAAAAACAGCAGGAAAAAAATCTCAAATTCCTGGTAAAAACAAACCAGGATAAAATCCCACAAACTAGAAATTCTTGGTACATACCAACCCTACAAATTAAAAATTCCTGGTAAAAAYGAAGAGGAAAAAAACCTCAAATTCCTCTTAAATAYACACAAGGAAATAAAACCAGGAATGCAAAATTCCTCTTAAAAACAGACAAGGAAAAACACCACAAATTAAAAATATCTGGGAAAGAGAAAAAACCTCAAATTCTTCTAAAAATAAACAGGGAAAAAAAAAACCACCACAAATTCAAAACGCCTGATAAAAATAAACAAGGAAAACATCTCCAAATCTTGTTAAAAACAAATCCCATAAATTCAAAACTCCRGATAGAATCAAACAAGGAAAAAGCCCCACGAATTGAATAATYGGTGAAGGAAAGTTCTAGCCTGCAAAAATGTTCTTTAAAATTTATTTCCATTATTATAATTCCCATTTAATTCCCTGGAATTCTCAAACTTTWGGAATACAAACAAGGGAAGGAGCAGCTTTAAACATGGAACTTTGGCTTTAACTCAGAATCAATTCCATCAATAATTAAAAAAGGGGGATTTTCTGCACCTTTACAATCAACACASACATTTTCCTTCTGTGAAATAATTGAAAAAGTAGCTCTGGATTCCCAGAAATTCCTTTAAATTCTCCTATTCTTCCAGCATGTTTTTTTCCATGAGGAAAGTCCTTTCCCAGAGGTCTTCAGAAGGGCCTGGAGAACAAATTTCATCAAAAGTTCTGGAAGGACCAGCCCAGGAACCACCRTTGGTCACACCTGGAAAGGAGAAGTTCAGACAGAGCTCAGATAAAATTCCCCAATTCCCAAATCCTAAACACTTAGAAAAGTTTGGCATATGAATTTCCAAGCAAGGTTTTGTCAGCCAATCTCAAAATTTTACCATAAACCCCTAAAACATCCCAAAACCAAGAACCTGTTGCAGAAGGTCAATTTCATTTTACTTAAATCAGAATTTTTACCTGGAGCTGGATCCAGCATTTCCTGTCCCAYTCCCAAAATGATTCCTTCTATTGTCATCCACATTCCTGGAATTTATCCACACACAGGTGAGACTTCATCGCCATCCTGCACTGCAAAATATTTTGATAAAATGAAGTTTTTGCAGAGATTTTCATCATTCTCATGATACTTTCCAACAGCACTAAGAGATTGTTCCAGCCCTATGTTTTCCAGGGAGAGCTGGACAAGCCCACCTGAGCTCCAGGAACAGTGAGAAGGGACAAACAGGAATTTTACCTGGGTTCTGCTCCTGCTGATAGAAGCGATGCCGGATGTTTGGCAATCCCAAATCCCTAGGGAGAAGCAGGAGTGGGCTTGGACTCCGCATCCAACAGCTGGCACCTCATCCCAGCAGCGCCTGGAAAAGAATCCAGGAGCATGGAATGGTTTGGCTTGGAAAGCAGCTTAGAGCGGATCACATTCCAAGGGCAGGGACAGCTCCCACTTTCCCAGGATGCTCCAACCTGGCCTTGGACATTCCAGGGATCCAGGGGCAGCCACAGCTTCTCTGGGAATTCCAGCCCAGCCCTTCCCCACCCTCCCAGACAGGAATTCCTTCCCAATATCCCACCTAACGCTCTTCTATTCCGGCCTGAATCCATCCCCCTTSTCCTGGCACTGCGAGGAATAAAATCCCATTCTACCTGTCCTGGGGGCTCCCTCAGGGAACCGAAGGATTTCGATCCTTGGCCACGCGGGCCCTGCCCAGCCCCACCTCCACACGGCTGAGGGAGCCCCCGCTGGCCCCGAGCGTCACCACCGTCCCGAAGCCCTTCCCGGCGTGAGACCGGACCCTCCGGCCCGACCCTTCCCGAGGGGACATGGGACCCTCCCGCCCGGCCCTTCCCTCAGAGCCGCCACCGCCCCCGAGGGCCCTTCCTGAGACCGAAGGCTCTGGACCCTCCACCCGCATGCTGCCGGGTAACACCGGACCCTCCGTCCCGGCTCTTTCTGAGGGGACCCTCCCCTCAGAGCCGCTCCCCAGCCCGGCCAGGCGCCCCCGGCGGCGGAGACCCCGCTGAGGGCGGCCCGGGCGGCTCCCCCTCCCCGCCGAGCCACCGCCCCTCCCTCCCCGCCCGCGCTCCGCCCGCCGCTCGCGCTCCGCCCGCCCCCCGCCGCCGGGGCCCGCGCCATTGCCCGCGCCATTCCCGTGCCCCGATCCGCACCTTTCCCTCCCTCCTGGCTGCGCGCCCCTGCCCGGGCGGCTCCGGCTCGGCCACCGCTCCCCGCCCCGGCGCCTCCCCCCGGCTCGGGCGGGCGGAGGGGGCAGCGAGCGGCGCAGCCGGCACAGCGAAGCCACGGCCACTCCGTCCCCATCGGGCGGCAGCGCGGAATGAGCCTGGGCTCGGCGCCGGGCTGTCCCCCTGCCCGGCCGAGCCGCTCCCCCATTGGCTTCCGCCGCGCCTCGCGCTCCCGATTGGCCGAGGCGCGACAAAGGCGAGCGCTGATTGGCCGCTGGCGCCGTCACTCGCGGCGGAGCCCCCGGAGCGCCCGCCCCCGCGGTTATCAGGTTAGTGCGCGCCGCGGTGCTGCGCTCGGGCTTCCGAGCGGCGCTGGGCGAGCCCGAGTCCCTCCGCGCCCCGCGATCGGGGGGCTCTGCACAGGGGTCACTGCGCCAGCCGAGCCGGGCACCCTCCGCGCCTCCCGCCAGCCACGGAAATGGACATGAAGAAAAGGATCCACTTAGAGCTGCGGAACAGGACGCCCTCAGATGTAAGCAATGCAATGCCAAAAAAAAAAAAAAAATTAATGATAATAACGCTAATGATGAGAATAATAAAAAGGCATCCCACGGTTTTTTTTTTTTTTAATTTTTTTTTTTTTTGGCGGGGTGGAGCGTGCCAGGTGTTGGCGGGGCCGCCGCTGCCCTTGAGGTGCCTACCTGTGTGTGTGGGGGGCTGTGCCCCCCGCTTTGGGGGGCCCGGGGCGCCGGCGGGGAGGTTCGGGGGTCCCCGGGGCTGCTCCTGCCCGTGCCGGGCTGCGATGCCTCGGAGAGGGCTCGCCGTGCATTAAATAAAAATAAGTTGCTCGCTGCTCTCTCTCTCTCGGCGTGTTTAGTTCGCAAATATTTGTGCAGGGTGCTGGGCAGGGAGAGGCAGACAGGGACCGCGAGTGAGTTGCGAATGGTTTAGTTTAAAGTGCGTCTTCATTTCTTTGCAGTGATCAGGCAAGAGAGACTGGGGAGCCATATTTGTAACTTTGTAGTCCTCATGAACGCGCCCTTTCTCTCTCTCTCTCCCTCTCTCCAGATGCTGAGAAGATAAAAGGAAAGAATTTTGAAACCAATGCTTAGCGTTGGTCGGTTTCGGTTTGGGCTTTTTTTTTTTTTTTTTTTTTTTTTTTTTTTTTTTTTTTTTTTTTTTTTTTTTTTTTTTTTTTTGTGGGCGATGGGGCATCGCCGACGGTAGCGCGAGCGTTGAATAATAATAATAATAATCACCGTAATCGTAATAATAACCAAAAAAAAATGGGAAGAAATGAACGCACTCTCCACCCCCTCCATCCCCACACACGCACAAAAAGGCTGGATGTGTGTGCGTGTTTTTCCTTCTTCCCCCCTTTCCCCCCCTTCCTTCCCCCGGGGCCGGACTTCAGGTTGTTGTTCCGCGTCTCGCGGAATAAACGGGGGACGGGGAAAAACTTTGGCAGGACAAAAAAAAACGAAACAACAAAACAAACAAAAAAAAAACCAAAAAGAAGTG
>NW_026623401.1:22663-33126 GCF_030028575.1 Malurus melanocephalus
AAAAAAAAAAAAAAAAAAAAATCAAAAAAGCTTTGAAAAAGCAGGGTTTTATTGGAGATTCAGGGCACCGGGAGGCGGCGGCCGGCCGAGCGAGGCCGGGGCTGCGGCGGGGGGAGCCCCGCGGCCCCCCCGGGCAGGGAGCGCCGGGCCGGGAATCCGCCTTCTTCCTGGGCAGGGCCCTGCGGGGAGGGAGCGCTGCGCTTGGGGAAGGGCTTTCCTCCTTTTCATCCTCGTTTTTATTATTTTTTTCATTATTTTTAAATAGTTTTCCGTCATTTTCGGTCGTTTTCCGCCCCCCTTTCGCTCCGCCACCGCTAGTGCTGGAGGCCCGATTTGAAACCCAGCCTTAACGCTTTAAAAGCCTAATCCAAAGGTATAAACTGGACTTTTCCCTTTTTTCCACGCTTGGATTTTGTTGTGGTTTTCCTCGRTTTTGCCTCACGCCGAGGAAAGTTRGGAGAGCTCGRAGCAGGAGGGGGGTTTGGGTTCCCCGCTCCTCAGGGCTTGGAATGGGCAGCGGGGAGCTGGAAAATCGGGTTTATTTCACCCGGCACCGCTTGTTTTTCCTTGGCACCCTCGGAATCTGTCCGGGAATTTGGCGTCTCGGGCCTCGTGAGGTCTTATAAATTTTCCCTAAAAATTTTCCGGGTTTATTTAGGAAGGGGGATAGAAATTCAGTCCGGAATGTTGTTGTGCTCCGAGTCGGTTCCGGCTGCCTGCACGTGTTTTTTAGGGAATGGAGCGTGGGGSTCGAATTCTGTTCCTCCAAAATATTATTAAAGGAAAACTCAGCTCAGTCCACCCTCTGGAAGTGGGATTTCCAAGGAATGCTGATGCCAGAGTCGTTTATTGATGGATTTTGGGAAGTTTTGGGGCATGGGCAGGATGGGGTTGGGAATTGTTTTCCTGAAGTTTTGCCGGTCGGTGTTTGTGCTTCTCGTTATTTCCCGGGTTTTATGCGAAATATAAAGAAATCCTGATAAAACATCCCTGGATTATGGTGTTTACTGGAATTCCGCGCCGCTTTCATAATTTATTTTATCCTGAAATCAGACGGGGCAGACCTTTTTATCAATCAGAGTTAAATCAGAGAATATGAATGGGGTGTGGTGCTTTTTCCTGAGCTTGTTTGGGATATTTTATAGCTGGATCTCCTATTTTTCTCTGGAATTCTGTGCTTTTCCAGCAGAAAATCCCATAAAGTGACGTCCTGCCTGATAAAACATCCTGGAGATATCCTCACATGGATACCATGGGAGAGATTTCTTCCTCAATCTCCTTTTTGTTGTTTATTTTCAAATTTTCCTGTCTTTTTCCATATGAATTCTATGCTGGTAGAGATCTGGATTTCAGTGCTGGAAATGTAGGAATTCGTGGTGGGGTTCAGGCAGAGTTTCATTTGTGCCTGKTTTTTTTTCCCAAATATTCCCACTTTTTATCCTGTCACATTCAAATCATCACCTGCTTTCKCTTATCAATACCACTTTTAATTATAATTAATCCCCTCCCAGGAATTTGAATTAATTCCCATTAATTTCCTTCAGGAAGTGCTCACCTGGGCAGACTTTGGTGCCTTCCTGCTCATTCCCATCGGAAAATCTGGAGTCAAATCCAAATATTGGGAAGCAGGGGCAAGGCAGGGGGTTAAAATTGGGCCCAGAATTTGATTTATTGCGAGAAATGAATCCTTGATCCACTCAAAATCCAGGCAGAGATCAAACTCAGATTTTTATTCCTCCCAATACTGGGATAAAACAAACTTCTCCTTTAAAACTTCCCGAGATTCTCATTCCTCTTGTTTTGTTTTTTTTTTTCCTGGAAGATTCAGTTTTGAAGGGAAATGRTGTAAAACACTGTGCAAAATTCTCTTTAAAATTAAAAATACTTTTTTAAACAAAGCTTTTCCCCCTTTTCCCATTTTTCTGGGAAGAAGCAATTTTGAATTTATTTTTTGAGAATAAATCGAATTGGATTAATAAATATTGGATTTATTTCTCTTTTTTCTCTTTATTTTTTCTATTTTTGGGAAGTGCAGCCCTGGCTCCAAATGTTCCCATGGCTGTTTTTCTTCCAATATTTCCATCCCATAAAACTGTTGGTGGCTGATTTTCCTTAAATCCTTAAGGATTTCAATAAGGATGTGGATTGGTTATTCCCATTCCATTCATTCCATGGMTTCCTCCCTCCTCTCGCTGTCCAGGTGCTGGAGAATCCTGGGAATTCAGGATCTCTGGAATGCACCTGCTTGACCGGGATGGGTTTGAAAGTCCGGGGAAGGAGCGGGATTTTTGTAGGATAATGGGAAGGGGGAAGAGTTTGGATTGAGGAACAGCTCAGTGGGATTGAATCCTCCATATCCACAAATCCTGGTAGGAACAGAGGGCAGGAATGTTGTCCTTGGGAATGCTGAGCACTTCCTGGCTTTTTCCATGACACTGCTGCACTTTCTGTGCAAAAATTTTTCCTTATCTCCTCTCTCCCACGGACAGGACAATTGGGAAATGAGGAGTCTGGAATTTTTGTGGATTGCTCCAATCAATCCCTAAATTTATGKAAGCACAATCCCAGAAATGCTTCCAAAACTGGGGAAAACATCCATGGTTTTCGTTCCCACCACTGTGTAAAGCTGTGCTCCAGAGTGTTTGCTCACTTTTCCATGTATTTGCTTGGATCCTTTCCCTTCAAAGCCAATGAAAAAGGCAGGAAAAGCTCTTCTTTTCCAAAGATTTGTCCTAATTAGTCCTTAATTAATCTTGGTTTAAATGCAGAGATTTTTCCCAGTCTCCACCTCATCCTGGGAATGCCCAGYTCCACATCCAAAGGCTCCCGCTCCCAACCTGCAGAATTTTCCAGGGAAAAGTGCACTGCAAAACTGACTTTTCCTCCTGTTTTATTGGATGTGAGAGCTGGCAGTGGAGGGAAAACATTTGGAATGTGGCAGCGCTGCTTCTCCGGGAAAAATCCCTGGAGCTGAAGTGATMTGGTATGATTCCAGGCAGTGATCCCAGCTGCTGGGAAATAATGGCAATGTTAGAATGGAATGGGATTTAATGGAAAGATGAAGCTGTTTATTCCCAGGTTTGGAGCAGTGTGTCTGGAATTTTGGGAGTTTTTGTGGAGTTGTGCTGCTCCAGGAGGAACAATTCCCAAGAATTCCCAGGGCAAGTTTTCCATSGCGGTGGAGCACATTCCCGATTTATTAATGAACGTGGTTGTGGATATGGATACACTGAGCTGGAAATGTGGGAAAGGGGATTTATGGGATTTAGGGAATGTGTTGGGGGTCAAGGATGGACTTTTCTTTCCGGAATTTCTTTAGTCCTGGACATGCCCTATCAGTAGATCTGGGAATTCCCAGGATTCTTCACCTTTCTGCCACTTCGGAATTTCCCTTGGATCCTTGGATTCTCCCGGTTGGCCCTTTGGATTCTSCCACAGTGGAGCAAAGGGATGGAAAATACTTGGAGCCATCCATAGGGTTTTTTTTTTCTGGGATTTATAGCTGGGAAATAGAAAATACTGGTAAAAAAATCAGGATATTAAGCCAGGATTTTTCTGGAGCTGTCGCCGAACACAGAGCAGCTTTGAGAGAAAAATCAAGGAAAAATTTCTCACAACGACCACCAAATAATCTAAACTCATGGAGTTTCCTGTCCCTTTCCCAGCTCCTTTCCTTTGGCTGGAACCTGGATTTAAGGATCCTGGGATAGGGATCCACAGGGATATCCATGTGTCAGTGCTTGGGAAACGCCACATTCCCCAAAATCCCAGTGTCCATGTGGCTGCGCTGTGTCTTTCTGTCGCCTTGGGAAGCCTTTGGGGACACACCTTTGGGGATTTGGGAATTTCATCCCGAATTCCTGCCTCTCCTTGCCCATTGATTGGAGGTTTTCCAAAGGAGACACTTTGGCTTTTTTTCCTGATTTATTCTGGAAAAAGGGAGGACCAGGGAATCTTCTGGCTCTGCACAATTCCCTGATGGAAGCTTGGAGCCAGGTGGGATTGGGATCTTTTCCCATGGAACAGGAACRGGATGAGCGGGAACGGCCTCAGGGGAGGCTCAGGTGGGACATCAGGAGAAGGTTGTTAAACATTGGAACAGCTCAACCCTTGTGGAATTCCCATCCCTGGARGTGYCCAGGGAATTCCTGGATGTGGCACTTGGAGCTCTGGGCTGGCACGGGGTGGGGATCAGGATTCGATCCTGGATGTTTTTTCCAAGCTCAATGATCCTGAGATCCTGGAAGTTTAAAGGGAGTGGTGGGAGATTCCAAGGAAGTTGCAGCAGAGAAATTTCAATGTGGATGTTGAGGCAGCATTTGGGAAACSCGGGTTGAATTTTGGGGTCTGATTAAAGCTTCCCAGGGCAGGAATTTGGTGTTCCTGGACAGGGTTTGATCCTGGGGTTGGATGGATGGCCAGATTCCATGGCTTAGTGGTGTTTTCCAACAATTCTGGCACTCCAGTTTGGAATTCCAGCTTGGTTGAATAGCTGGAATGGAGAATGTTCCCGAGGAACTCATTCCAATGGAGAGCTGCTGAATGGGACAGGTTTTTTGGGATGGAGATGGCGTCCCTGGTGAATTCMCATAAACTGGAGCTTGGAGAATCCCTATAAAATTCCTGGGAAGCTCTGGCAGGTGCCATTGGGTCGCAGTGCCACTTCTGTCCATAATAGTGCAGATGGAATTCTGCTCCCAATTCCAGGGATCCGTGTTCATCCCATCCAGTCCCTTCCCTGCCTCTGCCATGGGATTCTCCAATCCTCTGGCTGCCAGATTTCCCAGGAATTGGGTCATGATCCGGGACCTTTTCCAGCAGCGTTTCTCCCTACCCTGGGATTTGTGGATTCTCTTCCCAGTGCATTCCTGGCCAGGAGATAGTCATGGATAACTGGTTGGAAATCCATTTATCCCATCTTAGGTATTCCTAAAAATGTCTTGGAGGGATGTATCCAAATCCCAAATCCCATGGGCTTTGGGCATGGAAAACCCATCTTCCAGCACCTGCGGGACAGGAAAAGGCAAAACCTTGGGAATTTCCCCTTCCTGTGGGAATCTAATCCAGCTGGAGGTCAGCTCCCCATTCCAGAGCACGTCCAGCAGCGGGAGCAGTTGAGGATCCTCCTTGGAATGGGATCCCATGGAATGGGAATCCCCCGTGGCCCTGGGCCATGGCACCTGCTGCTCTCCCCACTGTGGGCAGCATTCCAGGGCTCTGGAAAACCTGGAAAAGCTCCGAGGCCAGGCAGGCACGGAGCAGCCCCACAGCTGTGCTGATCTGGGCGGGAGATGTTCCATGTTCTCCTTTCCTGTGTTCCAGTGGGAACAGGGTGGGATCGCTCAGAGGCTGCCAGGGGGTTGTATCCGGAAGGTTTGGAATTGCAGCTGGAAAATTGCACCATTCTTAATTAATGAATTAATTAGTAATTAATGGTTTTAATTGGGTTCTTCCCAATGGGGWGTCATGGGATGATCTTGGAGCAGGGGTTGACGCATCTGAGCCTTCGGAGCAGCTCTGTATTCCTGGGATTCAGTAGGATGGGATTCAGTGGGATGCTCATCCAGGTTTTGGTTGGCTTGGTCACATTCCAGGCAGGATCTGAATGGGAAATTCAGGTGGYTTCTCGACTCCAGTGGGAATTTTGGGGGAAGCCTCCAATGTCAATTTTGGGAATGTTCTGATGCTGAGCATGGACAGGGGCTCCTGCAGGAGTTGGGATCRTGGAATTACAGAATGGTTTGGGTGGGAAGGGTCCTTAAATCCCATCCCATTCCRAGGGCAGGGATAACTCCTGCTATCCCAGGCTGCTCCAYCCTGGCYTTGGACATTCCARGGATCCAGGGGCAGCCACRGCTTCTCTGGGAATTCCATCTCAGCCTCCAAGGGAGGAATTCTTCCCAAATTTTGAGCCTTGCCAAGCYCATACCTTCTCCAAAAATCAGGAATGCTGTGCCTGTGAAGGGCTGTCTTCCCTCAAACATTGGAGCACAAATCCCATGGAAYTGGGAACCTGGGGAGATCCATTTCCGCCTGAGATTCCCATATCCGTGTGAGGCCAGATCAGGAATGCTCGGCAGGATCCAGCTCTTGGCAGTGAGGATTCGGGAGCCACTGAGGTCATTCTGTACTGGGGAGAGAGCCAAAAAATTTCCTAAACTCCATAGGCTTGGGAGAGCCCCAAATTCCCCAAAATCCCAGTGTCTGTGTGGCTGCTCCATGTCCTTTTGTCACCTTTGCAGCCTTCAGTTACAGACTGGGATTTGGGAATTTCATCCCAGATTCCTGCCTCTCCTTGCCCATGGATTGGAGATTTTCCAAAGGACTTCGGGCTTTTTCCTGGTTTATCCTGGAAAAAAAGTTGGATCAGGGAGAATGTTCTGGCTCTGCACAATTCCCTGATGGGAGCTTGGAGCCAGGTGRGATWGGGATCTTTTCCCAGGGAACAGGGATGGGATGAACAGGAATGGCCTCAGGGGAGGCTCAGGTRGGACCTCAGGAATTGTTTTATGGAAGAAGTTGTTGAACATTGGAACAGTCAGCTCTTGTGGAATTCCCATCCCTGGAGGTGTCCAGGGAATTTCTGGACTCAGAGCTCTGGGCTGGGTCCGGTCCTGGCTTGGATTTGGTGACCTCAGAGAGCTCCAGAATTCCGTGTCTTTGGATGTGTTACTGAGGTTCCCTTTGGAGGGGCTCCGGGTACTGCAGGTGGTCCCAGGTGTSCCCTGGGAGGAATTCCATGAAATCAGGTGGCATGGAGCAGCTCCTGGGAATGTTCAATCCAGAGGCAACCATGGCAGGAAATTCCTYAGGAATGTTTCCATGGAATTTGTGCCTGTGCCTGCGGCTTTCCCAGTGTGTGGAAGTTTTTTGGGATAAATGCAGTTCCYATGGTTGACATTCCATGATTTATCTCTGTTCCATGGTATCGGGATGGAGTTAGGGATCCATGAGTTGGAATTCCTGGTCTCTCTGCCACTGGACACAGTTTTCCAGAGGATTTCCAATCCCGGATGTGCTCATCCCTCCTAGTCCGGGAGCAGCACAGGAATTTCATGGGATTCTCCCACCCCTCTCCTCATCCCAGTGTTCTCCAAGATTCCTGTGTCAGGAGTAGTTTATCCCGGATTTTGGAGGAAAGAAGTGTCCATATTGTCCCCTCATGGTGCATTTCCAGGGAAGTTCGGATCTTTGGGAGCAATTCAGGAGCTAGATTTTTTTCTCAGTATTCCATGAGCTCCTGAAACACAAATGAGGAGGAGATTCCAGTCCTGTGGAATTCCCAGGAGCTGGTTGGGCTGGAATGTGGCTTCCCTGAGGTCACATTCCTGCTTCCCTGGGCCGGCTCCATGCTTTTGTTGGGATTAGATCTAGGATTGCTCCGAAGGGCTCAGGATGGAGATGGGATCTCAGTGCCAGAGCCAGATCCTTGTAAAAAAATCCCTTTAAAAATAAAAAATTCCCAGCAAAAGCTTGGGAATCCTGTGGGGAGCGATGGCCTCTACTGAGGGATGTGGCCGCTCTTCCATTGGAATTCTGGGTTTTCACTGAGATGGAACGGGCCTTGGAAAAGTGGGAATGGGATGTGCAGGGCTGGAAGTTGAGACTTGAGCGGGGTTGGGAAAAATCCTGCAATTCCAATTCTTCCTCCTGTGGCATGCCTGGATTTGCTTGGGAATTCTTAGGTATCCTGGAATTTTGTTTGGAATGCTTCTCTTTCCCAGGATTTGGGACCAGAAGCACCAACTTCCTGTTGCTTTTGGGAAGGGTTGGGAATGTGCTCTGCTCTTCCTGAATGACTTCGGGGCTCATCATGGCTTTCCATTTGTGGCCACTTGGATTCCAGGGGTTTTTCCATGGAATTCCTGGCTGGGCCTTTGTTCAGTGCTGGGAACAGGGAAGGACAGAATGCAGAATTCCTGAAAAGCGGAGAGGGAACAGCCTTGCCCAGAAAAATTTAATTCCAGTGGAATTGGAATGGGATGATCCCTAAGATCCCTTCCAACCCCAAATATCCAGAATTCCAGAATTCCCGAATTCTCCTGAGGTAGAATCTGCCTGGTGCTGCAAGTTTGTCGCTTCCCGATGTGGATCCCAGCTCTGTCTGGGGGTGCTGGGGTGGGATCAAGGAGCAAGGACACGGATTCGGAGGATTCAGCTCCGTCGTGCTTTTCCCTCTTTTTTTGGCAGGAATTCTGGGGATGTGTGGAGAAAATGAGGGAAAAACTTTGTTTATTCCCAAACAGCTCCTCTGGAAAATCCTGATAATTTAACACTGCTGAGGGGAAAAAAAATCCACTTTTTTAGAAAAAAATTCTTTTTGTTTTTCCTGCCTAATTTTCAACCCAGTGAGTAGTTTGGAACTTTATTTCAGGAATTAATTTATGTGGGAATTCATTTTTGGGAATTTTTTTTCTCCCAGTGCGCGGGATCATGATCACTGTGCTGCTCTTGGATTTATTCTCCCAAATTCCTGCCTTCCACTACCTCAAGCCTCTGGATTCTCACCAATTCCTCAGAATTCTGGCCATTTTTCCATGGATTTTCTCTCTTTTCCAGGTGCGGGAGCTGGTTCTGGATAACTGCCGGTCGTACGAAGGGAAAATCGAGGGGCTCACAGATGAGTTTGAGGAGCTGGAATTCCTCAGCACAATCAACGTCGGCCTCACCTCAGTGGCCAACCTACCAAAGCTAGCCAAGCTCAAGAAGGTAAATCCTGGCCTTTTCCCTGGAAAAASAKCTGGAATRGGATCCCATGGGATTTTGGGGATGGTTTTGACCCGCATTTTCCCTTTTCCATGTGTGGAAAAGGGGCTGGAATGGGATAAAATAGGAATTTTGTTGGCTTAACCTCAGTGGCAAACTTACCAAAGTTATCCAAGCCCAAGATGGTAAATCCTGGCCTTTTCCCTTGGAAAATGGTGGGAATRGGATCCCATGGGATTTTGGGGATGGTTTTGACATGCCTTTCCCATTCACACATATGATAAAATGACTGGAAAGGGATCTGATGGGATTTTTGGGGTGTTTTGGGGCCTTTTCCCATTCCCTCGTGTGGAAGAGGGACTGGAATGGGATCCATTTGGGATTTGGGTGTGTTTYGGGGCCTTTCCCCATTCCCATGTATGCAAGATAGCCGGAATGGGATCTGATGGGAGTTTGGGATGTTTTGGGGCCTTTCCCCATTCCCACACGTGGAGAAGGGGCTAGAATGGGATCCGATGGGACTATGGGATGTTTCGGGTCCATTGCAGCTCGAGCTGAGCGATAACAGAATCTCGGGGGGCCTGGAAGTGCTGGCAGAGAAGTGCCCGAACCTCACGCACCTCAACCTGAGCGGCAACAAAATCAAAGATCTCGGCACAATAGAACCTCTGGTGAGTCGGGAATTCCCCAGGAACGGGATCCAGCCCCTTCAAAACCCTGGGAATACCTTGGAACACCCAGGCTGCTCCCAGCCTGCTCCCAGCCTGTCCGGCCAGGCCTTGGGCTCTTCCCTATGCCAGGGCTTCCCTCCTCATTCCCTTMCTAAAATCCCAGGTACCCTTGGGTTCAGGCCCTCCTCCCAAGTCCTGGTGAACTGGGATGCTCCAAGGAATGGGATTCATCCTGTTCCAAACCCTTGGAATACCTCCCACTATCCCAGGTTKCTCCAGGCCTGGCCTTGGACACTTCAAGGGAATGTCACTCCTTGCAAAACCTGTGCCAGGCCCTTCCCGCCCTCGTTCCTCCCCCAAATCCCATCAATCCCTGCCCCTGGATCCAAGCCCGCATCCCGAGTCTCTGTCCCTGTTCCCGGTGAGCCGCTGCTTCCCTCTAGTGGCTGTCGGGCCGGGCTCTCCATTCCCTGCGGGAATCTCTGCAGATTCCCAGSATTCCCTGGGCTCTGGATCCTTCTCCAGGCACGGAACTTCCATAAAATCCCTCCRGAGCCGTTCCCTCCATGGAACTCCTTCCTTGCAGGGCATGGGGAGGGCAGAGCTCACAGAAAGGCCTGGGACTGCTCCCAGTGCTCTCAGATTTCCCAGGCCCTTTTCCTGAGCACTCTGCATATCAAAGGGAAGGGAGAGATTCCCTAGGAGTGGATATTCCTTAAACATGGATAAGCCTTGATCCAAATCCTCAGTTCCTTGGGTTTTTGTTGTTAAGATTTCCAAGACCTTCTCCTTCTCAAAACCCCAGGAATCAAATCTCCATTTCATTTTCCCRTCTCTTTTCCAGGTCTTTTTCCCTTCTCCATTGGCTGAGGGAAAACCATTCAATTTTTTTAAACCTTTCCTAGCAAAGTTCTTGTGTCCAAATGTTCTGTTCCAGCTGCAGGAATTCCTGGRTCTGATTCCTTTGGGATAACTCCCTGGATATTCCCGAGGTGGTTCTGCACCATCAGCTCTTCCCAAACTTTGGATTTGGGATCTATAGGACCCTAGGAGAGCCTTTCCCACTCCCACATCCCAAATGGAAGA
>NW_026623401.1:33870-35842 GCF_030028575.1 Malurus melanocephalus
GGGAATTCCTGCCCCGCCAAACCTCAGGAATTCCTCTCTTTTCCCAGAAAAAGTTGGAAAACCTGAAGAGCTTAGACCTGTTCAACTGCGAGGTGACCAACCTGAACGACTACAGAGAAAACGTCTTCAAGCTGCTGCCACAGCTGACGTTCCTGGACGGATACGACCGGGACGACAAGGAAGCGCCGGATTCCGATGCCGAGGGCTACGTGGAGGGCCTGGACGACGAGGAGGAGGATGAAGATGGTACGGGGATGGGATGGGATGGGATGGAATTGGGATGGGATGGGATGGGATGGGATGGGGAGAGCAGTGAGCTCAGTGTTGCGAGGGAATGAAGGGGAGGAATGAGAGAAACAAGCTGAGGGAATCAGGGAAAGGATCTTGGTGTCCTGAAGGAACCAGGGAAGGACCTCAATTTCCCAAAGGAATGGGGGAAAGGAACTTGGTGTCTTCGAGGGAATGAGGGGAGAAAGTCCTGAATCTCCCAAAGGAATGAGGGAAAGGATCTCAGTATCCTGAAGGAATGAGGGGAGAAAGATCTCAATGTCCTTGACAAGAATGAGGAGAAGGAGCTGAAGGAATGGGGGGAAGGACCTGAGWGTCCCGAAGAAATGAGGGAAAGGACCTGAACGTCTTGAGGGAATGAGGGAAAAGACCTGGGTATCCTTGAGGGAATGAGGGGAAGGGATGAAGGAAGGACACTAAGGAATGTTGGGAAGGATCTGAGGGAGTGAGCCTCAGGAGTATTGGGAAGGACAGGAATGTTGGGAAGGAGCCTCAGGAGTGTTGGGAAGGCGCTGGGCGGGGCCTGAAGCAGCTTTATCCCTCAGCTTTATCCCTAGTGAAAGAGCGGGACGAGAAGGAAGCAGCGGATTCCGATGCCGAGGGATACGTGGAGGGCCTGGATGACGAGGAGGAGGATGAAGATGGTAAGTGGGATGGATATTCTATGGAATTCCACACTCTGTGGAATTCCCRGCAGCTCTGCATCCCAAAGGAATAAGGGGAGGGAGTTGCAGGGCCAGGAAAATCCCATTCCGCCATCTGGGAATGGAGGGTGGGACAGGGAAGGAGCCAAGAGATTCAAGGAATTGAGGGAATGGGAATGAGCAGACATGGATAAGGAAGGAATATCCTGGAATTGTGGGGATCCCCATGGAAAAGGGTGAAGGAAAACCTAGGATTTTTAGGGGGAACTTTTTGGGGAGAATTTTTTGGGAATTTCTGTGGTTCAAATTAGCAGGAATTAGGGAGCTGCTCCATGAGGGAAGTGCATGGAAAACACCTGGGAGYTCCAGTATCCAGGCCCTGGGGAAGGAACAGGGTGGAATTCCAGGGAATGGCGGGGATCCCAGTACCCCGGAGCCATCCCAGGATGAGGATCCTGCTGATCGCAGGGAATTTGCTGGACTCTCCCATCCCAGCTGCGCAGCAAAAGCAGAAAAGCTGGATGTGCACTTTTCCCAGGAATGCTGAGTGGGAGCTCCGGGAAGGGCCGACACTGCCCGATTCCCAAAATCTCCCAAATCCATGGAGAATGCTCCAGGGACTGCTGAACCCTTCCCAGTTTCCCCATGGAAACGGTTGGATTTGGGGGCTTTCCTTTCAGGAAGAGATGGAATTCCCTGCAGGGCTGGAATTCAGTGTCCCTGGGAGGGCTTCCTGGGATAACAGGAAAGTTCCGCTGGATCCTGGGAACAGCTGGATCCTGGAATAACTGGGATATCCCCCGGCTCCCAAATCCTCAGGAATGCTGGGAAGTGGAGCAGCCAGAGCTCCCTGAGCAACTCCAGCCCTCATTCCCAGAACTCCCAAAAATCCTGGGCTATCCCTGAGGGATTTTCTGCTTGCATTCCCAGATTTTGGGGTGGAATTGTAAAATCCTGACCCTTTTCCATGGATTTTGTTTTTCCAGAGGAGGAATACGACGATGACGCTCAGGTAGTGGAGGATGAGGAGGACGAGGAGG
>NW_026623401.1:36512-66061 GCF_030028575.1 Malurus melanocephalus
GTTTTGTTCCGGATGGAATTCCCAAAAAAAAAGCTGGGATTTGACGGGATGTGTTTCTCTTTTCCAGAGGAAGAGCAGGGCCAGAAGAGGAAACGAGAGCCCGAGGATGAGGGGGACGAGGACGACTGAGCGCCCCCTCCCTGGAAAAATTCCCTCTTGTGATTTGACTGTTTTTATCCTGGAATTCCCCCCTTTTCCCACATCCCGACCCTTTGGATTTTCCTTTTCTTTTCCTTTTTTTTTTTTTTTTTTTTTTCTTTGGTTTTTTTTTTCCGGATTGTAACGTTGCTGTGGGAACCGAGAGGGAGCAGCGAGGGTGGGCAAGGGAATAAAATCCTATTTTTACTGCCGCTCCTCCTCCGATTCTTTGGGAATTTCTTCCTTGGATCCCTTCCTTGAGTCCCTGGAGCTGCAAGAGCTGAGTAGGAACCGAGCAGGAATTCTTGGAGCGGAGCTTGGACATCTCGGAAGCAGAACAAGGAGAAAACCATGGATGAGCCCGAAATCCCAACGGGATTTTCCCACCTCTGCCGATCCCAAGATCCCAAAATCCACAGTTTTTTTTGGGAAATGCTGCTGGAATGGAAGCCAGGCCTGCCCAGCCCCGGGGTGGGAATGGCGCCTTGATCCATGATTTTTTTTTGGGAATGACTGCCATTTTCAGCCCCTTTTCCCACCTTTTTCCTGGGGAATTCCCCGGGCTTTTCCCTCTTTGTAAATAGTGACCAAATGTTGGGAGTTTTTTGGGAATGTTTTGGGTTTTTTGGGATGGGTTTGGAGCTGGTTCTTGGGGGACTTTGCAATCCCTACTCTGTGTGTTGTGTGTTCCCATTTTTCCTTTAATTTTGGGGGCAATTCTAGGTTTTGGGGATTTTACATTTTTATTTTTTGGGGGAAATGTTTTGGGTATTTTTTGGGAATTTTTGTGGCTGAAGTGCAGCCAAATCCCTGAAAATGGCAGGCATTTWAAAAATAGAAATATATATTAAAAAAAATTACAAATTCCCAAATTTCCCAATCTCTAAATTTACTGCTTGGAATAAACCAACTCCCCCTCCTTTCCCAATCAGGTCTCTCTGGAATATCCGCCCCTAATCCAGGAGAAACCACTTGGAAAATCCCGATTTTCCAGCCCCAAAAGCCRGGAATTCCAGGAAACACCTGAAATTCCGGGAAACGCCTGAAAATTGTATTTTCTTACCTTGTGGGGAGGCAAAAAAATACAGAAAATCCTTGGGGGAATGTATAGCGGAACTTCCGGATCCCTCGGGAAAAATCCCTTTGGAAGTGACTTGTATTTCCTAGGGAAGCTTCCATCTGTATAAATCCATCGGCTCCAGGTTTTTTTGGGGATTTGGGGGCCCTGTCTGTTTGGCATTGAGGAATTTCAATAAAGCTTTTGATACAAACTCTGCCTCTGGATTCTTTCTGGGAAAAACAAGGAATCACGACCCCTGGGAAAGCTGGGAATTCCTGGATATTTTTAGCGCCTTGGCCCCTAAAAAGCTTTGGATGAAACCCAGGGAGCGGGAGGGGGTTGAATGGAGCTCCTGGAATGCTGTTTTGCCTCAGGAATGGGGGKTTCTGGTGGGTTATCCTGGGAAAATGGGAGCCTTTTTCCTGGAAAATCCTCTCTGTGCTTCTCCAGGCCTGGAATGATGAGCTCCTGGATCCCAGGGAAGGGTTCCAGGGAAGATCTGTGATTTCCTCCCTCTGGAATGAACTGGATCCCAAATGGGAATGCCGGGATGAGGYGGGAATGCTGGGATCAGCAGCAGATCCCGGCTGCTCCCAAATCCGTGGATTGTGTCCCGTGGGAGGCTGGGAAGTTGGGGAGAATCCCGGATTTCTTCCACTTTGGATTTATTTGGGGAAAAATAACGCCTGGATTTGGAGGTTGGAATGACACATCCATCCATCTGGAATYGGGAAGCCATTCCCGGTTATCCAAGGGTCATTCCAGGCCCTTGTCTYGATCCCTGTCCAGCTTTCCTGGAGCTCCAGGAGGAGCATCCAGACTCTGGAAAAATCTTGGGGGAGCTCCAGCTCCCAATTTCTATCTGGATGTTAGCAAACCTGGGGGAAGGTGCTGGAAAAGTGGGATTTTGGGGAAGAGTGGGATTCTGGAGGTGGAAAAGTGAGATTCTGGGGGTGGAAAAGTGGGATTTTAGGGGAGGGAAGAGTGGGATTCGGGGGAGGGAAAAYTGGGAATCCAGGAATCCCACCTCAGGTCCAAATGCAGCAGTGCAAAATTCCAAAAMCACACTGAATTTGAAAAAATTCCTTGAAAATTTTTGTGAGGGAATTTTGCTTCCCATAGAGTCACAGAACATGCAGCTGGAGCCGCTGGATCCGTGGGTGCTGAATCCAAAGGATTTTAGGGATATCAGGACAAGGTGGGATCAGCCTCCCCCTCAGGAAATCCACAGAAAACTCCCTATTAAAACCAACCGGGAGCGGCTCCTCCTCCCTTCATTCCTGATCCCAGATTTTGGATATGAATTCCAGGCAATTTCAACATTAATTCCAGATTTAATTTCCAGCAGGGCCTCATAGAACACTGGGAAGCAGAGAATCCAMGGAAATCCTGCAGCCGGGAAGCATCGAACAAAGGAAAACTCTGGGAAGCAAAAGTAGGTCAGGATGCTTGGGATGAGCGGGGAGGGATGGAAAGGGAAAAACCAGGAAAGGAATCATCCTGAGGGCCCTGGAGAGGGAAGAGGTGGATTCCTACGGATGCCAGAGTGCTCCGAGCCTTTTTCCTGAAATCGTGGAGATGGGAGAATGGGAAAGGTGGGATCCCAGCCTGGATTTGGGTGGGGACAGCTCGGGAAGGTCCATGGAGAAACAGGAATTTTGGGGTTCCTGAGGCTGGAGGGGACTGGAATTCCAGGGAGCGGTCGGGAAGCTTCTAAATAAAACCTGGGAGAAGGATGGGAGGAAAAATGCTGGGATTTATGGAGCCCCTGCTTGGATTTAAACCCTGGAAAACCCAGTGATACCCAAGAATATCCGGAAAATCCGCACCCATCCCAAAATGTGGATGCTTCCACAGGAGCACATCCAAGGATTTTCTTCAGGATCCCCCCACCCTCTGAGGCAGGAGCAGCATTCCCACAGAGAAGGAAAAGCAGGAATGCAGTTCTGGTATCCTGAAAAGATTTTATTCCATCACTATCCCGTGGAAGCATAAAYAATCGGCAAAGACAGCACATGGAACGCAGCGGGGAATGCCAGGAACGCCGGGAACGAAGGCGGGACACGGAGGGGTCGGACCCGTGCCGGGAATGCCGGGAACGCCAGCGATTGGGGTTGAGTGAAAACAGGGATCTCTAGGAAAACCAGCAGGATTCGGTGTYGTTCCCTGCGCTCCGGGCAAATTCCGTCAGTCCTGGGATTGTCCGACGTGCTGAGCCCACCGAGTGCTCCGGGTCCGTCCATCCCTTGGGATCCATCCCTGGGGCCACACTGCCCAGGGATATCCTTCCCCCTGCTCCACAGCCGTGTCCCAGTGGGCAGGAAGAGGGAGAATCCCGCTTTTCAGAGGCAGAAGGAGCAAAAATCCCTCTCCAGGTGGGAATTCCAGTTTTTTTTTGTTATTTGAAAAGACATCAGAGCATGTGCATGGGAAGGATCCCGGGATACTACTGTGGGAAGAGTCCTGGGCTCCAGCCTTGGGAACAGGCTCTGGGATGGATCTCAGGATTCCACCACAGGAATAATCCCAGGATTCCACTATGAGAAATGATCCCAGGATTCCATCATGGGAAAGGATCCTAGGTTCCCACTACAGCAAAGCATTGTGGAATGGATCCTGGGCTCTCACTGTGGGAAGGATCTCAGATTCCCACCGTGGGAAGAGCTCCAAGCTCCCACCATGGGAAAGGATCCTGGATTCCCACTGTGGGAAGGATCCCAGTTTCCCACCCCAAGAAGAATCCCACATTCCCACATGGACACCACCTTTGATGATCAAGCCCTTCCCACTTCCCACCCCTCTTCCAGCTCCGCTCCCGCTGTCCCTTTTTTTGCATAGGAAAAGAAATTAATAGCGAGGAAGCATCGCGCTTTCCCGGGAATCCGCCCCGAGCTGGCTCATCCCGATGGACAGGACATGGCTCTGGCTCGCTGGGAGCCTCCGGGCCTTCCTTCCCTGGGATTGGGTTAGAGCGGGATTAGTGCCGGACAAGACGCGCAGGACGTGATTCCGGGCTCTCGGCAGCCGCGGGTTCCGGAATTGTCTTCAGGGCGAGCGGATCCGAGGAATTTCGGGGCGCAGTAGAAACAAAGGAAGTTCCTTTGGAAAAGGTCCCCGGGAATCAGTTGCTCTTGGGGCTGTTCCGGAAGTTCTTTAGTTCCAGCTGCAGCTGCCGGATCCGAATGTCCTTCTGCGAGAGCTCGTCCTTCAGCCGCCGGATCTCGTCCTGCTGCCGGAAGAACATCCGGAGCAGCTGGAAAAGAAGGATGGGGATGAAGGGATGGAGCTGCTGGGATCCTGCCGGCTGCTTATCCCAGGATTTTGTCTGGAGCCGAGCTGGGATTGGGCCATGACTCAGTGCATTTTGGGCAAAAGGGGATGGATTGAAACTGAAGGATGAGGAGATTTTTATGGGGTTTTGGGAAAGAATTCCTGCCTGGRAGGGTGGGGAGGCCTTGGAAYGGGTTCCCAGAGAAGTTCTGGTTTCCCCATGCCTGGAATGACCAAAGCCAGGCTGGAGCAGCCTCGGATAGTGGAAGGTGTCCCTGTCCATGGAATAGGATGGGATGGARTTTAAAGTCCTTCCCACCCAGCCCATTCCAGGATTCCATGATTCACCTTCCCGCTCCTCTGGATTTAATATTTAATACTGAACATCCCATTCCCATTCCCGCACTCCCACCTCATTCTCCGTGCGGGGTGGGACATTCTCCAGGAGGTCGATCCCATTGACCACCACGCTTTTCTTCTCCCTCACTGGCGCCTTGAAGACCATCTTGGAATTCCTCTTGTATCCCTCCTTCAGCGACATCAGGATGGGATCTGTGGGACAGCAGGTGGTTCAGGGCTGGGATGCGGCCCTGTCCCAAATCCCAGACATTTTTGGGATACCCAATACCCCATGGCTTTACCTCTRTTGACCCCGCTGAGCCACTCGTCCGGAGTCAGCGCCGGCTCTGTGCCCGGAGTCATGGGATAAATGTCCTCCTGGTACGTGTCCGACTGGAAATGTGGGAAGAGAAGAGCAGTGGGATCAGTGAATCCGTTCCCTGGGCATGTGGGAATGATTCCCTCCCCACCACAGAGGGAATGAATGCCCCTGGATAGTTGGGAATTTCAAGACACAAAGAGAAAATTTGGGAAGTTCAGGCTCGAGCAGAGAATTTGGGATTGCATCCTCCACCCAGCCCTGGCTGGCAGCTAGATCTGCTTCCCAGCAAGCCCTGATCCAAGCGAAATATTCCCAAAAACACCTCCCAAACCTCAGCTGAGACCAACCCCTTGGAGAGAAACATTCCCTAAAAACATTCCCATTAAACCTTGGGTGAAACCTCCCTGGGATGAGTGAGGATTGAGAACTCTGGATTCGGGGAACAGCCCCATCCATGGGATTGCTCAAAGCGGAGAATCTCCATGGCTCCAGCCGGGACCCTCCAGATGCAGGACTCATTCTGGAATCCCAGGACTCACCCGCCGCGGGACGATCATGGAGATGGGCTCGATGAGGCCCTTGAGGGTGACGAGTTTGTAGAAGCGGAAAACCTCACAGGCAGACACGTCCAGGCCGTGTTTGGGCATCACCCCTGCAGAAAAMCCCCCTGGATCACCCTTCTGCACCATTCCCGGCACAGAAAATCCCAAATATCCTAGCGGGACATCCGGGACTTTGCCAGATTGATCCCCGAGGCAAAGGACCCGGGGGTGTTTGCAGGATGTTGGGAAAAGGATGAGCAGCTTTGATTCAGGATAATCCCAGGATTGATGGTGAGGTGGGACGGTGGGAATGATGTCTCTGGACACACACCTGGCTGGGATCCAGCACCACCATGTGGGAATCGCCACAGGGATGGGAATGTTGCCATGGAGGAGCTGCAGCCAATGCTCCAGATCCAGCTCCCACCAAACCCAAACCCAAACCCAACCCAACCCAACCCAACCCAACCCAATCCAATCCAATCCAATCCAATCCAATCCAATCCAATCCAATCCAATCCAATCCAATCCCTTTTCCCTGTGCCATTCAATCCTGCCCCGTCCACCTTTTCCACCTTTTCCGTGCTCCAGGAAGCGGAGCCGCAGCACGTCTATCCTTACCCAGCCCTTTCTGCGGAGCCGGAGAGCGGAATTCCATGAGATAACTCAGATAGGGCTTTTCCGAGCCAATCTCGTAGTACCGGATGTTGCCGTCGCCCTGGGGRATGGATATGGATTTGGAAATGTGAGTAAAAACCCAGATTAAGAGCATTTAGAGGGCAGGGATGGATGGGATATTGGGAAGGAATTCCTGGCTGGGAGTGGGRTGAGGTTCTGKCCCAGAGTGCCCAGAGAAATTCTGGATTCWCCATCCCTGGARGRGTCCAAGGCCAGGTTGRAAGGGGCTYGGAGCACCCTGGGATAATGRAATGTGTCCCATGGCAGGAAAATCMCTGGAACCRGATGATTTTTAAAYTCCCTTCCAACCCAAACCATTTCCATGATGCAAATTCCACCCCCAATCCCGATGCAGCGCTGGGGGATTTTCCAGGAATGCTGCATCCTGAGGCTCCACGCATCCATACCTTCCCGGCCAGGTAGAGCATGTGGGTGTCRGCATCGTAGAACGGGAAGAGCAGCCCTGAGAGGCCATCGATCTCCTCCTCRATCAGGGGCATGGAAAGGTCATCCTGGAAAATGGGAAAATCCTGCTGTTATCCATGTCCCAATGGAGCTGAGTGGGAATTCCCTCAGGGATGGAACAGGGGTCATGGGGGGGATGGAGCAGGAATTCTGGCGGGGTTGGAGCGGGATCCCGGCCCCCACCTGGTCCCAGAGGGCGATCTGCCGGGTGTTCCAGCGGGACACTCCKGTGGTCAGGAGCCGTTTGGTGYTTCCCAGGAAAACCACRCGGTTGACGCGGTGGTTCTTGCAGCTGGCCTCCTGCAAAACAGGAATGAGCTCTGGAATCTCCCCTGGATCCAGCACCTCATCCTGGGGGTATTCCAGTTCTGYCCCTCAGCACCTGCCCCTGGCCAATCCAAAAATTCCCATTTTCCTGAATATCAATGACCACCGTTATCGAGACCATCCTCCTCCAAACTTCCTGCACCTTCCCCTGTAATTCTCATTTTTCCCAAATCCTTAATTAACAACGGAATTAAAGCCTCCAACTCCTCTGTTCAGCATGAGGCCGAGCCCTTCCCATCACCTCCACAACCAGACAGGAAATGGGATTCCAGTGGTCTGGCCTATGGAAGCCATTCCTGTTCTGTGGAATCTCTTCCTGGTTTATGGAAGCTGTATGGAACACCAAGAGGACCCCCAGCACCTCACGAGCATGTTTACACATTCCATAGATTCTAAAATCCCACTCCACCCCCCATCCCACGGTGAGGGCCGGCACCTGGAGGACCCTCCCGGAGCGCGGTTCCACCACGCGCAGCTTCTTGTCCTTGCAGGTGGTGGCCAGGAGGCTGCCGTCAGCGTTGAAGGACAGGCTCAGGATCACATCCCCRTGGCAGTCCAGCATCTTCACCGGCTCCCCGACCTCCAGGTTCCAGATCAGCACCTGCAGGAAGAGCCTTTGGAGCAACCTGGGATGGCTGGAGCTGCCCCCAGTCTGGGGAAGGTGTYMCTGKTCYATGGAAGGTGTCACTGTTCCATGGAAGCTCTCCCTGGTCTATGGAACCTGTCCCTGGCCTATGCAATCTGTCCCTGGCCTCTGAAATCTGTTCCTCGTCTATGGAAGCTATTCCAGTTCTATGGAAGTCATCCCTGGTCTATGGAACCCATCCCTGAGTTAAGGAAGGTGCTCCTGGTCTATGGAAGTTGTTCCTGGTTTATGGAATTTGTTCCTGGCCTATGGAATCTGTCCATGGAAGCTCTTCCAGGTCTATGGAAGTCATCCCTGGTCTATGGAAGCCATGCCTCAGTTATGGAAGGTGCTCCTGGTCTCTGGAAGTTCTTCCTGGTCTATGAAATTTGTTCCTGGTCCATGGAAAGGGTTCCTGGCCAATGGAATCTGTCCCTGGTTTACAGAATCTGTCTCTGGTCTATGGAAACTGTTCCTAGTCTGTGGAAGCTCTTGCTGGCCTAAGGAATCTGTTCCTAGCCTACAGAATCTCTCCCTGGTCTATGGAAGCTCTCCCTGGCTGGGAGAACCCTCAGGAAGGGCATTCCCGGGAAAGGCGTTCCCACCTTGTAGTCGTAGCCGGCGCTGAGCAGGATGTTGTTGGTGGTGGGGTGCCACTCCAGCAGTCCCACCCTGCGGCTGTGGCCGTAGAGCTCCAGCACCGCCTCCGTCATGTTCCGCTTCAGCCCGCCCTCGGGAATCTCCCAAATCCGCACCTGCAACGGGACCGCGCCAGGATGGGATCGGAGCGGCCCCACTCGGGAGCGCCTTCCCAAAAAAACGCTGCAGGGATTTCAGGATCAGCCCCGCTGCTGGGTGTCCCTCATGGATAAATAAGGAATTCATTATGGCATCCCCTGGGATTTTTCCTTTAGGATCCAGCCTTTGGGATAGATCACAGAATACTGAGGTTGGAAAAAAATTCCAAGGCCATCATTTGAACCAGCCCAGAGCTCTGAGCCACATCCTGGAATTCCTTCCCAGCCTATTCCCATGTTTAACCACTCTTTCCATGGAGAAATTCCTGGTGTCCAACAGGAACCTTCCCTGTCAGGGTATTGTGGAGAGCCCAAAATTGTGCCCATATCCCCCTTTTCCCTGGGATGAGCTTTTCCAGCACCCTCAGCTGCTCCTCATGAAAATCACCCTCCAGACCTTTCCCAGCACCATTCCCGTTCGGATTTGCATCCAGAAAATAAAGAGGAGCAGGGAATTCCAACCCAGGAGCCAGGCTGGGCACAATTTGGGAATTCGATCTCCTGTCCCTCAGCATCTCCAAAACWAATGCCATATAAATCTATAAATAGGGAATCGACAGGATCAGGAGGGATCTGGGAAGCACATCCGGAATTCCCGGCTCACCGAGGTGTCCTCGGAGCACGAGGCGATGATGTTCTCAATGAAGGGGTTCCATTTGATGTCCAGCACATTGCCCTGGTGACCGCAAACTTTGGGATAGTTCGGCTCGATCCGGCCGGTCTGGAATAGAAAATTAAAGAAAACAATGGGGAAACAGTCAAATTTAGGGAGAAATGGATGTTTTTGAGGATGGGAAAGGAGGAGGGAGATCGAGCTCACCCTGGGATGGGGTTTTGGCTGGAGGAGGCTGAGCAAGGGATTGGGATTATTCCGTCGGTATTACCAGCTGATCCATGGATGGAGAAGTGTTTCTCCAAACACAACTCCATGGAGCAGGAAAAGGACAGCCGGGAGCTCGGTGGGAATTCACGGAATCATGGAATCATTGGGGTTGGAAAAGSACTGTGAGGTCACGGAGTCCAACCATTCCCAGCACTGACGGTGTCCCCAAGCACCGAATCCACAGGGAATTTAAATCCCTGCGGGAATGGGGGCCCCACCCCTGGCCAGGGCTGGACAACCCTTTCCATTAAGAAATTATTCCATGAGGGAATTTTCCCAATATCCCACCAAACCTCCCCTTTCAGGATGGTCKGAATCCATCAGCAGAAGGACTGGAAGGGACTCC
This sequence comes from Malurus melanocephalus, assembly GCF_030028575.1. Classification (NCBI taxonomy): domain Eukaryota; kingdom Metazoa; phylum Chordata; class Aves; order Passeriformes; family Maluridae; genus Malurus; species Malurus melanocephalus. The sequence goes on from NW_026623401.1 coordinate 46,305, forward strand.
AGAGGTTCCAAAACCCCTCAGRCCAGCTCAGCCATCAGACCACACACAAATCCCAGAATCCCACAACGGTCTGGGAGGGAAGGACCCTTCTGGGAGAATCCCATTCCCAATCCCTGCCATGGCCAGGGACACTTGCCGCTATCCCAGGTTGCTCCAAGTTCATCCAGCCTGGCCTGGAGTTGGAGCATTCAGCATTTCCCTCCCAAATTTTGGATTTCCCTCCCAAATCTGGAAGCGCCACCATCCAAGGTGCTCCACCATGGAACAAACCCYAAATCCTGGGATCACCTACTCCTGCCTAACAGTCCCAAATCCGTGACCCTGTGRGATGGGATCCTTCCATGCGGATGAAAAATCCTTCCAAAGCTTCCCTGGATGATCCCAGCCCTCRGCAGACCCTCCTGGGAGGATTCCCACCGGGATGGGCYRCAGGAAGCCCCTTCCCTCCCTTCCYGGTGAAGCTCCGTGTCCGGATGCCACCCCGGTGTCCTTCCCTGCTCCGGGCTGGCTCGGTGCCGGAGCCGCGGGCGGAGCGTGCGGGATAACTGGGTCAGCTCGGCACAGCTGCTGAATATTTCATGGATCTTCCCTCCCGCCCTTCCCGCTCCGGTTAACGGGAGCGAAGGGAACGCGCCGGGAATTCTGCCCTTGGCAGCGCRGGGAAAGCRGGAGAGCTCYGGGAAGYGGGATCGGGGCCAGGGAGAGCCCTGGAGACATCGCTCCCGAGGTTTCTTGGGATTCATCCAAGCTGCAGGGATGAAGTTTGGGAAGGAAAATTCCCGAGGATGAGACAGAGAAGGAAAAATGGAAATGTCGGAGCTTCCTTAGCTCTGCTTCCCAATAGCAGCAGAGAATTTCTGGGATGAAATTCCTGGCTTTATATTAAATATTCCATCCCCCACTGCTTATCCRATGGCTTGGATTTTTCAGTTTTTCCCTAATTTCCAATCTGCATCGCCATGACCTTATCCACACCCTGGCTAGGGTAGAAATTCCTGCAAAAACTATGGAATTCCAGAGGGATGGAACTTTTAACAGCACAAATTAACATCCCACCCCTTTTATTCTGAGGGATCAGCCGAGTGAATTCCTGTGAAAAGAAGATTTGATGGATTTTCCCCAAATTTACCAGGATTTTAAGGGAACAACACCAAGTTTGGTTATTTGGGATAATTTCTTCCCAAGAACTCCAGGGTTTGGATCAAAATTGGTTGAGAGCAGTGGGAAGAGACAAGGAATGCACCATTCCCAGAAGAGGAGAAGGAAAAACAATGGCAATAAAAGAGAAAAAAGCCCTAAAAAATCCCAGATTCCGGCTGCCATTTCCMATTTTTTTCAGAGGGGCCTTGCTGGCAGCTGGGAGTTAATCCAAGGTGAATCCTAATCCCTGGATCCCTGATCCCCGGCTGAGGGAAGCGCAGTGACCCAGATTCCGGCCCCGCAGGGACGGCGCGGGGCTCTCCCAGCTCCGGCAGCTCCGAGGTTTTCCACGGAACGCGCTGGAAGGAGGAAATCTTCCGGCAGCTCCCGCCCCTCCCTTCTCCAGARCGTTTGGAAAAGGGGTTGTGTTGGSAAAAGGGAAAATTAATTGGAGAAATCGTTAATTTTGTGGGTTGGGGTGGAGAGGGAATTCTGGGAATGGCTGGAATGGCAGCAGGCAGAGGGATGGGCACTGTCCACATTCCAGAATCTGGAATGGGATCACAGGATCTCCCAGGATTATACATATCTGACTCATGGCCGCACAGGAGAATCCCAGGAATTCCAGTGCACCCAATGATGTCCCTGGGATGAGCTCCCAAGGAATTCCCCCCGTTGGATCCATCACCACTTATCCCAAATGATGGGAAGAGCCCACAATTCCCGCTCTTGGAGCAGCACAGCTCCGCTTTGGCCATGCCTGAATTCCACTTTTCCTTTAAATCCATCCAATGGGAATTTCCAATCAATCATTCCAACATCTTAAATTCCCAAAAACTGCTTTTCCCCTGGAAAAGACAAACCAAGAGTKCTTCTAAACCCTCCGATTTCCTGGGAAGCTCCACAAATATGGCAAAAATCCCTTTGTTCTGCTCCATTCCTCCAATCCCACAAAGAAAACCTTTGGGATGGGAGTGGTGTCTATCCGGCACCGCCTCCGGATCCCATTCCCGGATGGAAAACTGCCCCCCCAGGGCCACCCTTCCTGCTCCAGCAGCTCCTCCAGCTGCTCCCTGATCCCAAATCAGCTTTAAGAGCAGGATCAGGGAAGTGCTGCCTGAGCCGGGGGGATTTCCCAGGAAATCCTTGAGTCCACAGGAGTCTCCAGGGGCTGGGATTAGGGATAAATTCATTCCCTGTTTTTTAAAGGATCTCCTTCCTCCCTGGGAGCCAAAGAGGAAGGAATGAGGCAGAATTGAGGCTGTTCCCTCTTTTCCTGCTGTTCCCTGATAATAAATCCCGATCCTCACCTGTCAGGGAATTCCAGAGGGGGAAACGTTCCCCCTGATCCTGCTTTTCTCCAGGATGAGCTTTCCCAGGCTCCCAGTGYTCCCACCCCTTTSCGARCTCCRTTCCCTTCCCTGGACATGCTCTGGCCCCTCTTTGTCCCGAGGCCCCAATCTGACCCTACAAACTCCACATCCCAGGTTCCTTCGGGATAAAAGCTCCCAGATTTTCCACCAGCAATTTTTCCAGGATTGAGCTCCTCTTCCCATTATCCACAGGCCAAAAAGCAGGGGAAAAAAATCCACCCTTTTTCCCAGGATGAGAGTTTAAATCCCAGCTCCTCCCAGACAAATCCATTAAATACGAATGCTCCTAAATTAAAGATAAATCCCATCCCATCCCACTTGGAATGACGCCGAGGGGCAGCTGGAGTGCAAAACCCTCATCCCTGTACCCCAAAAAATTCCAAACACCCCCAGGATCGCGGGATAAATGGGATTAACCCCCTCCCCCCTGGGATTTCTTTGTCCCGGAGAATGAAGAGCCGGGCTTAATTGTTCATTAAAGAGACAAAAGGCCTGTGAATGTCCCGTTTAATGGGATTCGGGACATTCCAAAGAATYCCGGGAATACAGAGCCCCGTTTACCGGCGATTCCTGTGGATTTCAGCCGGCAGAGGGGGCAGGAAGGGCTGGGACAGCGCAGAAATTCCCGGCCTCGCTCCATGGGCTCAGCTTCGGGCTTGACTGCAAACCAACCCGGCCAAAATTCCCCATTTTCCATCCCACATTCCTCATTTTCGACCCTTCCCTGGAGCTTCTGCTCCAGCCCCAGTGTTACAATCTTATCCCGACTTCTTTTTTTTTAATTGATCCATGTGTTTAAACCCTGCCAGATGCTGGATAAATTCATCCCCACAAAAATTCAGGACTATCAGCTGGAACATCAGTGCTGAAGGATCAGAGGTTTCTTGGAAGGCTCAGGAATTTTTCCCTCCCGTTTAAAGGAATTTTCTCCTGCAGACTAAATGCAGGAATTTGGGAATTCAGTGCTCTGCCCAATCCCAAATCCAGCCCTGCCCAATCCCAAATCCAGCCATTCCCACAAACTCCTGACGGGAGCAGGAGTTTGGATTTCGGCTTCCTCTGGGTAAACAGAGGCTCCCCCTCCCTGCTCCCACTTCCGTTGGGATGGAACATTTTCCGTCTCTGGAAAACAACCTCCCTCATTCCCTGTGGGAACAAAAATCCCTCTGTTCCCCTGSAAGTGATGCCGCCCTCCACCTCCACCCCACTGCAAAGGGGTCYATCTCAGGAATGTCCTTATCCCAAATCCCTCTCCAGCTTTTCCCGGATCTCCTGTACATGCTGSAAGGGGCTCTAATTCCCTGGATTCTTCCCTTCTCCTGGGAAACATTCYCAGCATTCCCAGCCTGGCTCCAGCTCCAGGAGAATGGAACAAGCTCTGGAAGGATGGGGTCACAAACAGGGATGGGATGGCACCAAGCTGCTTCCCTATGGAACTGGCGAATATTTCATCCAAGGGTTTTGCTCCCTGGCTCAAAATAAAAGAATATTTTCCAAGGGATCTCCAGGTGAAGCCTGGACCAGATCCTCAGGGCRAGGTTGGAGARGGCTTGGAGCAGCCTGGGATAGTGGGAAGTGTCCCTGCCCATGGAATGSGATGGGATTTACAGTCCCTTTCYCACCCAAACCATTCCAGGATTCCGGAATCCTTGCGCCGCTTGGTTTGGGGAGCGATTCCCACTCTTCCCGAGCCCTGGCACTCTCCTTCGCCCACTCCCTGGGGATATTTATATCCCGGTGCCGGGGAGAGGCTGATTCCCAATGGCTCCGGAATCTGGGAGGAAGGAGGCGCAGCCCACTCCCTCTTCCCAACCCACACATCCCTGGATCACTCTGTGAAATCCCCGGGATTTGGGATGTGCAGGACAAGAGGATGGCCCAGTCCCGATTCCAAGAGCTCAGCTGAGCCGAGGGCAAAAACCAGGGAAAGGATCCAAAAATACAGCGGCAAATCCAGGCCGGATCGGCTCCGTGGGGTCCGGGTTACCTTCCTCAGGTTCTAATTATGGATCCCAATTAATTCCAGGGCTGCTGATTTCCAAGGAAAATGAGTTTCTCCTTAACGAGCTCATCAGGCCCCGGTGGAAAAAAAGGGGAATTTATTAACTCCTGCACTCACCACGGAGCATCCGGGGCTGCTCCAGCCGAGATTCATCGGCCAGGTATCCCGGGATTTCTGAGGATCCCTTCAGAGCAGGTTGCAAAGGGCATCTCTGCTTTTATCCCACTGGGATTTTGCCCAGGAAAAAGGGGGRTTTGCTGGAAATATTGGGTTATTCCTCAGGATTCGGGATCAAGGGGGTGTGGATGGTGATTCCAGCCAGGATCCGTGAGGAAGGAGCGGGGATGAGGCTGGAGCCGGAGCGCTCTGGGTGCTCAGACAAAGCTCCCAGTTTTCCGAGAATATTAATGAGGCTCAAGCTGTGCTCTGCAATTAAATCCTGATTAGAATTCCTTCCATCTGGAGCTGCCTCCGGAATGAAGGAGGAACTCAGGAGAGGTAGGAATGCTGCACAGGGAAAGGGCCTGAGGAATGATGGGATGCAGGGTGTGGAGGGGAGCACTCCTCCATTCTCCTCGCATCCCTTCCCAACTGGAATCTGGGATTTGCGAACTGGGAATTGTGGGTTTTGCCCTGGATTTGCCATCCAGGAGGGTGCTGAGATTTGGGATTTAGGAATTTGGGAACTGGGAGGGGGTTTGGCCCTGGATTTGCTGTCCCTCATTCCACATGGGATGTGTTTTCAAGGAATGTGGGATGGGTGCATTCTTAGGGAGTGGGAATGCAGGTCTTTCATGGCAAAAATCCTCCTGGGAATGAGATGGGATGTGGATTCCAGCTTGGAATGCAGGAGAWTCCCAGGGGAGTGCCCAAGTTTTGGGAGCAAAGCAAAGAATCCCAGAATCCTGGAAAGGAATCCCATTCCCACATCCCAGGCTACTCTAAGCCCCAGTGTCCAACCTTGCCTTGAACATTYCAGGGATCCAGGGGCASYCACARCTTCTCTGGGAATCTCTGCCAGRGCCTCCCATGATAAAAATTCCTTTTATCCTCCTTTTCCTTGGAAAAATTCCTTTCATCCGATTTCACTGGATGCTTTTCCTGCTCCAGCCCTCCCCCTTCCCTGTCTGAGGTAACACAAATTCCAGCYTCAAGGTCGCCGCTGCCGCCGCCGCTTTTCCCTCCCGGAGCCACCCGCGCATCCCGTGGGAAGCGGCTGGAGCGGCAGCTGGGTTGATGGGAATTTAAAATTGCATGAGGAAGAGAYGAGAGATCCCAGGGGAATTCCCAGGAAAGGCTTGGGGGGAATCTCAGATGGAGAAGGAAAAGGAAAAGCACAAYGGGAGGAGGAGGAAGATCCTGGCAGGATCAGGGATGAGAGAGATAAATTCCTGCTTTTCCCATGGAAAGGAGCTGTTCTGGTGCCTGACCACCCTTTGCATGAGGAATCTTTCCCAAATATCCAACCTTAAATCCCTGAAAGGATGGAGACATTTCCGATATCCAAAATGCCGGAAAAAGCTCCCTGAGAGATTCCCAAAATGATTTAAAAACTCCTCCTTAAACAAACTCAACTCACCAATTCACTGCACAGAAAATACCGGGACAACCAGCAAGGACTGGGACACTTTGGATTGGTTCTGGCCGGGATTCCCATTCCCATTCCCATTCCCACTTCCATTCCCATTCCATGCCCTCACCTGCTCCAGCGGGATGACGAGGAAGGCGCCGCCGCCGGCGCTCTCTGTGACGATGGCGAGGAAGCGAGCGTTGACGGCACAGAAATGGTTGTCGTGGACGTTCTTGGTGATGGGAATTCCRTCGAAGCAGCGCTCCCGGCTCGCCACCTTCCCGTAAACATTCCGGAACTTGGAGCTGCGGTACTGCGGCCGCCATGACATCTGCGGGACAACACAGGGGGTCAGCATTCCCAAAAAAAATCCCATTCCCGGCGGCTGACCCGCTCCTGTTTTTACGTGGTGGGACATGGAAGCGGTGGGATGGCCCCATTCCAACATGAACAYTCCTGAAAAATTYAAGCAACTCCTGGAGCGAGGGATGGCTCCCAAAAGGCATTAAAAGAAGGCTCAGCATTCCCAAAAAAAMCCCATTCCCAGTTGCTGTCCCATTTCCTTTTTTACCTGGCGCGACATGGAAGCRTTGGAACGGCCCCATTCCAACRTGAACATTCCCGAAAAACCCAARGTGTCCCCGCAGTKCTGGAAGGGCTCACGAAAGGCTCCRAAAGCCTCYGTGCTGCYGCAGAATTCCAGCCGCTCTCCTTTGGAGAGGGAATGCTCATCTGGGACACGTCTGGGCGCACACGCCAAAGGAATTACGGCTCAGAATGTGATGGCTTGGAAAGGGATTGGCGGGAGAGCAGGAATTGGAGCGGGATGGGAGCGCTTAGGGAGGGAGGGAATATCGGGAAGCGGGAATATTCTGCCTTTGGCTGTCACAGCTCATTTTCCGCAGGTTTTCCTATATGGAGCAGCATAGGATCCAGCAGAGATCCCACGGATCATGGTGGGAAACAGATCCCAAGGATCCACCAGCTGATCCTGGTGGGAAAGGGATCCCATGGCTCCCACTTGGAAAGATTTCCCCATCCTCCAGCTGCTTCCAGAGGATGCRGACAAGGCCTCTGAAGAGATGCCGGGAAGCAAAGTGGAATTCCAACGTCCCAAGGGTGATGCTCCATCCTTATGCTGCAAACCTGGGAATTTTTCCCAGGAAAATCCATGGATTCGCAAACACCACTTTCCGCTGGCACAGAGAAGCTGTGGCTGCCACATCCTTGGAATATCCAAGGTTGGAATGGGGCTTGGAGAAACCTGGGATAGCGGGAGGTGCCCATGGACACCCCCAGATGGGCTCTAAGGTCTCTTCCCATCCAAATAACTCCAGGATTCTGGGATTTATGATGGAAAATTGGGAAAACAAATAAARTTTTCCAACCAAGAGGATGGAAATCTCTTATCCCGTATCCTCAATGATCCAGGGGATAATTCCAAGTGGAAAATAATTTTGGTGTTTATTCCTTTTCCCTTCACAGATTCATCARTTCCTGGGGTGCTCAATCCCTGGAATTCTGGGCTGGAGAAACATCCCACTTCCTGGCTGAGCACAAAACCTTTCCCAAAACCTCAAAAAAACCACGAAATTCCCCATTTTCCCCTGGAATTTAAACCCTCTCTCCACTGCCTCCCAGCAACTCACCAGCATTTCAAACTCTGGGGATATTTTTCCCAAATTTCTTGGTCTTCAGGAATGATTTGACTGAAATTATCCCAAATTTTGTTGGGTCAGAAYCTCTTGTTTTTATCCTAAATTATTTCCTGCTCCGAGCACCCTTCAATCCGTAACAAAGACATGGATAAAAGGAACCAGCGGGGAATCCAGGGATTCCCTGAGCCCTCAACCACCACCGAGAATTTCTCTGGGAAGGGGATGCCGGAAGACCAAAATTCCTGCTAAATTTGGCTCCTGAGTGCTGCTTACACTTCCATGGAGCCACAGAATCCCTGGATCCGGCTCGGATCAAACCCAGCTCTCACCCCTGTGCCGCATCCAGCACCTCTGGAAGCGCATCCCAAGGATTTGAGCTCCCACAATTGATAATTTTTATGGATCTCATTTTGGAGTCATTCCCGGCTTTCTGCTGACATCCATGGGGATTTTTTTCCTCACTCCGTGACTCAGAGGCATTAAAAAAATTCCCATCGATTTCTCGGAGCCGTTGCCAGCCTTCCCCAGGATCAGCCTCCTGCACCACTGTTTCCAAGGATCCTTCAGCTCTGCTTTATTCCTGGGCTCTGCTTTTTCCTCCCATTCCAAAACTCCTCCCACCTTTGGGSCAGAAATTCCATGGAAAAGGAGGATTTGGAAGCAGTGAAATCAATCCCATTCCCAATCACGACATTCCCTGCCAGCATTCCCCTCCCAAACATGGAGCAGCAAAGGAATTCTCCACTCAGCTCCAGGATTTAAGGCTCATCCCAATGTTTTCCTTATTTCAGTGCTGGAAGGGAAGAGATTGTCCCAAAATTCCAAGGAAAGCTCCTTGGCAACGCAAAAACGGGGAGGCTGGGAATTCCTGAGCAGGGATACAGGGCTGGGAAGGAATTCCCGTCCCTTTTCCTTCCTTTTTCTGCTTCTCCAGCATCCCTGGGAAGGGGCAGAGGGAACCTCGAGAGCGGGAGCGGGACCGGGAAGTGGAAGGAGGATCGGGAAGCGCCATTATCCCGTGTTTTCCAGCCGTTATCCCACTGTTATCCCGCTGTTTTCCCGCTGTTATTACACCATTATCCCACTGTTTTCCCGCTGTTTTCCCTTCGTTATCTCGCTGTTTTCCCGCCGTTATCCCGCCCTTTTCCCGCTCCTCCTTTCCCGACAAAGGAACAAAGCCGCTCATTGAGGTTTCACAATCAGGGAAAGCAAAACCCAGCCCGGACCCAGATCCCTCCYGGAGCAAAACCGCGGGATTCAGGGAAAATCCAGAGAGGTCCAGATCATTCCCGGGTGTCACCGCTTCCCTTTGGGCTATTCCTGAAATCCAGAGGGAAACACCCGGAGCCGGAGGTGGGAAAAGCCTCGGAGATGATGGGATGCAGCCTGCCGTGTTCCCAGAATTCCTGAAATATCTCACTCCATCCCCACTCCACTGAAAAGCAGGGATGGGAGGAGATATCCCGGGCTGGCTTGGAAATTCCCGGTTTTTCCCTGCGGAAATGGCTGCAGGAAGGCAGGGACCGAGGAGCAGCTGCAGCCCAGGGAAAGGATTTTCCTGCCTGGGAGGAAATGGAGAGAATTTGGGAAGAGCTGCATTCCCTCTTTTCCTCATCCATCCTGGGAGCCGCAGGATTACATCATGGATCACGGGAATGAGCCGGGAATGGAGGCGTCAGCAGGAAGAGGAGCAGGAGATCCCTGAGGATCTGGAGAGGGCAGAGCTGCTCCCGCCTCGGGAAAAGGACAGGGAATGGGATTTTAAGGGGATATTTTAGGCCCTGGGTTGGAATTTAGGGGTGGGATTTTGATTGCATAGAAAACTGGATTGACACCGAGCTGATCCTCAGGTTTTTCCTGCAGGAAAGGGGATTGGAACCGCGAGGGGGACATGGATCTGAATGCRGGAACACACAAATCCCACCGGGAGYGGTTCTGGGAARAGCAATGCCTGGAACACCAGGAAAATATCCCAGGAACAAACCCCAACAGTTCGGCCCTCATTCCCTGGGAACAGCRCTGCCTGGAAAACCAGGGAAAAGAAAAACCAGGAACAAACCCTTCATTCCCTGGGAGTAGCAATGCCAGGAAAACCAGGAAAAGATCCCAGGAACAAACCCCCAGCGGTTCTGTCCTCATTCCCTGGGAACAGCCCTGCCTGGAAAACCAGGAAAATAAACCAGGAGCAAAACCCCCTCATTCCCTGGGAAGAGCAATGCCTGGAAAACAAGGAAAAGGATGCCGGGAGCAGCCCCCCAGCCGCGCTTGGATGTTTTCCCACTTTCCTGGCAGCTCCAGCCTTTCCCGGGAGCAGCAACGGGACTCGGCTCTTGTCTCCATGCATTCAGAGTTTCAAAGGATCCTTTCAAACCTCGGGAGTCTTGGAAACAACGGGAGACGGGGAAAGCTCGGGAAGGGAGCTCTGGGCACGGCCGCGGGCAGAGCTCCGGCCCTAATCCCGAAAAAACCTGGATATCCTAAATATAGCTCCCGTTAATCTGCCGTCAGCATCGGAGCTCGCGGAGAAACGATTCCTGCCTTCACCTGGAATTTTTGGGAGTAAAAATTCTGGCCCCTCAGTCTTTTTTCCTTGGAATTGTGCCCTCCTGGCAGCTTTTTGTGTTGTTACCATGGCACGTCCTGTGTGCCGTGGATTTTTATGGGAAAAAAGGGCTCTTTCCTCGGGAATTGTTGTTCTGCCCATGGATTCGGTTGACTAGCCAGAAAAAAAACCCAAAAAAACAAAAAAAAAAACCAAAAAAAAMCAAGGGATTTGCCTGGAAAAGCGTGTTGGGAAAAGAAAATCCAACACATCAAAATCCCAGGTTTTCAGGAGGAGGTTTTGAAGCACTCCAGGAGAAGGAGCTTTTCCAAAATCTTATTATTCCCAATTTTCCTGCCTCCCTCCTGGCACACAGGAATTCCCTGTCTGGGATTTTCCAGATAAAATCAAGGCTGAGTTTTGCAGGGAGGAACCCCAAATCCATCCCAATCCCAGCCCTGTCCGGGGGCTGTTTTCCCTCCCTCCTTGGGAGGGGCTGGAAGTTCTTTTCCATTGGAAAGGTCAGGAGTTCCAAGGGTTTGACATTTCCAGCATCAATCGGGCATTAAGGCTCCGACACAAACAGGAGCTGCTTTTCCAGAGGAAAACCAGGGAGCTGGAATCTCTGGGAAGGAGCTGGAGCCCCCCAGTCCCACTCCATGGACAACCTGCAGTTTCTTTGTAAGGAAAACGAGAGAAAAAATGGGATTCCAAATTAAAATTGGGATTGTTTTAGGGAAAAGCCCCATTCTGGACCGGCTGCTGTGCCACATTCTGGGGGTGATTCCCAGGACAGAGCCAAATTTCCCAAATTTCCTGTGGAGAGGGCAGAGGGAATCCTCTGCACCCAGGGGATYTGGGAGCCTCGGGAATTAAATCCCAAGGGATGTGAGATGTTTGGGAATGGATTTGGGGTGAGCCTAGATCCCACCCAGCTGGAACCAGGAAGATTTTTGGGATCGATATCCAGAGCCTAAATCCACACTGGAAAACCTCAGAACACAACTAAACCACCTCCCTACCCCAATCCAGAAAATTTTCCCATTTGGAAGGGAAAACGTGRGAGCAGGAGCCGGCAGAGCCACGGGATTGCCCCAAAAACGGCATTGCGAGCAAACGGGGCTGGAATTCCCAATCCAGCCTGGCCATGGGGCCTGGAATTCCCAATCCAACCTCACTGCGGGATCAATGCTCCAACCCAATGATGGMAACCCCAAAGGATGGAAACGCCCAGGAATGTGGGATGTGCGGTGGAAATGAAGAGAATTCCCTCCATTCCGAGGGATCTCYGGAGCGGAGCCGGCCCATGGCGGGCTCTGGGCTCGCTTGGGATGCGTTTTCCATGGATTTTGTCCCAGCCTTGTGGGAATTCCCGGCTCGGGACACTCACCAGGCCGCGCTTGCTCCCCAGCACGTCAGACTTGTGCAGGTCCCTCATGGACTCTGTGCAGAGAGGGAAAGGAAAACATTCCATTCACCATCCCGGGAATTCCAGGGAAAACACCCAAACCCTTCCTGCCGCTCCTGAGGGCCGGGATCCGATCCCCAGTGGGGAATTCTGGTGGGAGCCACGGCTCCAACCCCATCTCCTCCTCCCTGGTTTGGGAATACTCCACAGCGCTGACCGATTTCTCCTAGAGGACGAAGTAATTCCCTAAAAATAATGGATTTACGTTAAAAGAGGGTGGTGTTATGGGATATTGGGAAGGAATTCCTGCYTAGGAAAGTGGGGATGCCCTRGCACAGGTTTACCAGGGAAGCTGTGGCTGCCCCTGGATCCCTGGAGTATTCAAGGTGAGCTTGGATRGGGCTTGGAGCATCCGTGGAATCCATGGGAAAGTGGGAAGTGAGACATTCCCAGCCTCATCGTTCCTTCAAATCCATTTATTTTTAGTTGAGATTCAGGGGAAAAGTTTCCCTCATTTGGATTTGGAGCMCCCTGGGATGGTGGGATGTGTCCCCACCCATGGAATAGGATTTACAATCCCAATCCAAGCCATCCTGGGATTCCAGGATCCTATTTTTGCTCCTGGTAGCATCACAAATGGAAGTTTCGTTTTCCATGGATATGGAGGCAGAGTTCCCATCCCTGGGCTCGTGTGCCAATGTCAGACCCCTTCCCAGCATTCCACTCATTTCTGCAYRGAYACAGCTCTGGAGCCCCAAATCCCACATTAAGCAGGAAAATTCCCTCTTTTCTCCCTATGGATGGAGCAAACAGCTGGAGCAGCAGCGGGAAAAGGAGGAAGCAGCTCCCATCCCAGAAAACACCTTCAGGATCCAACAATACCAGGATAAACGCACTGAGACCCCAGGAGAAGAGGCTCTTCCCAGAAAACTCTCTCATTYCCAATCCCTCCATCCTTGGCGACACCGTGGGAAGCTGAAACTCCATGGGGAGGGAAAARAAAGGGATGGCTGGGAATTGGGAAAGGGATGGCTGGAAGTTGAGAAAGCCACTTGTTTTCAAGATAAGAAGAAGAGGGAGGAGATATCCAGTTTTTCTGTGTTTTTCCAGCCTGGGAAGAGTGGGAGATCAACTGGACAAATATTTGGGATTCATCCCGAAGAGAGATGARCATTCTTGGAGTGATATCCACCAGCTGAGGTTTTCCCAGCCTGGAAGGGCCTGGGATTTTCCCTGGAGTTTGACTTTTCAAGGATTTTGAATTCCTRGGAAGGAGCTGGGTTATTCCCACTGATCCTCATCCCTCCCGGACCACGGAGCCGCTTCCCATGGTCCCACAGAAGTCACGGAATGCCGGGAAAGACGCACAAACCATCCCTGGCAACCTCAGGGAGCCGAGTTTGGATCGTTTCCCTCTGGGAAAACTTCTGGAGGAGGAAAACCAAACCTTCCCCAGGCCCACATGCCGGGAACAATCCCAAACCTCCCCCTCCAGCAGAAATTCCGGAAGCGAGCCYGGTTTTCCTCCCACTCTGTTTCCCGAGTCCTTCTCACCCCAGGAAGCTCCGGACAGAGCACAAAGCATTCCTGGTCCCCGGAGCTGCCCCAGGGCACCACCCCTGGGATTCTCCGCTCCTCCAGCTCCTTGGAACAACRCTTCCTTGAGGGAAAAAACAGCTCCAGGCTTTTTCCCAGCTTGAGGGGGTTTTAGGGAAGTCAGAGAGCGGGAAACATCTTTTTTCCTGTTGGGATGAGCGTGACAAGCCAGGGGCTCGTCCCTGGGGATTATTGCACATCCCATAGCAAATCCTTGGATCCAACAGGATTTTTGGAGCAGGATAAGCACGGCTGCCTCTATCCCAAGGGAATCTCCTCCAGTGAGAAGATCCCATAAATCCAACCTTTCTCAAAGTCAGGTTTCTAACTGGAATAAGGGGGGAAAGCCACATTAAAGTGGGAATTAAAGGGCTGGAAGCATCAGGGGAAAGGGTGGCTCTGGGATCCCATGGGAAAAAATTTCTTTGGGAAGTGCTGGATAGGAGAGAATAAAAAAATTAGGGAAAAAGCCCACTGGGAGCAGAAACATTGGGATTGCCTGGAAAAAAATCCCTTTCCAAGCCCCAGCTTTGCACGGGACGTGAACCATGAGAATTTATTTATCCTGGGATTTTTCCAAAGCAGGGAACAGAGCTCCGGGGAGCAGCTCTGGCTGCTCATCCCACTTGCTGTTTTCCACCAAAAAATCCCAAATATCCCTGGGAATGAGCACCCTGGGGTGCAGCATCCCACAGGAGGCTCCGGTGGCTCCGTTCCCATCCCAGCTTCTAAACCACGGTGGTTTTTTTGGGAAGTTTTCCCCAGTCGGGGGCCAAACTCATCCAACAGAAATGAAGGAATGAGAAAGGCAGAATCCATAAATAAAATAAAAAAAAAAAAAAAAGGAAAACAAACAGGATCCACAAAACATTCCAGGCTGCAGATTCCCGTTTCCCGGCCAGCGCCAGGAAGCGCCGGGGGAGGCTGAAGGTCACGGGATGGCCGGGTCGGGATGCGGGAGGCACCGGCCCCCCTTCCCAGCCCCGGGAATGGGAGCCTGGACAAGCCTTTCCTTGTGCTCCGGCTGCCGGGATGAGCGGAACCCTCCGGAGAAAGGCAAGGGAGCCTTGTTGTCCTCATTGTTATCCCYGTTATCCTGGTTATCCCAGTCATTCCAGCACAAAGCCAGGAGCCAGCGGAGCAGCAGCCAGGATGGGCCTGAAGTCTCGCCCTTTCCCTGGTTTTCCTTGGATTTTTATGGATTTGGGATTCTTCCCTCAACAGGAGAGCAGCCCAAGTGATTCCCTTTGCCAGAGGTTGGAGTGATCCTGCCGGGAGCTGGGATTCCTCTGGAGCCAGCATCCCACGGGATGAGCTCTCACGGGAACGCTGGGCAATATTCCCACGCATTATGTTCCTTTTGGAGCATTTCTTTAATTAATTCCCTTCATCCTCATTCCCACAAAACCCGAGTATCCCATGGATCTCATCCACAGAGAWTCTTTGGGATAATGGGTCAAATTTTGGGAGCAAAGCCACRGAAGCGGAYGCACTTCCATGGATARAAAAAGCTCCTCCATCCATGGAGRCAGAGAAATTTGGGATGGGAAYRGCTACGGATGGGAGATTCCCACCCCAGGCATGGCACCGCATCCCAGGAATGTTCCCATCCCACTCCAGTCCCTYGGGATGCTCACCTGCCCTGCTCTGCTCCGGGCTGGTCGGACGCCTCCGGACACGCCGGGATGGACACGGAGCTCAGGGAATCGGGGCTGCTCCAGGAGCCTGGAAAAGAGGAAAACCCTGGGATTACCAGAGCTGCTGCCTGTCCCGAATTCCAGCCGGGATCAATCCCAAATGTTGGAGTCACCAAATAGGGCAGGGATGAGGATCCAGAGGATGCTCGGATTAACTCCAGCCCGCAGCGGCATTCCAAGTGCTGATTCCAGAGGGATACCCACAGCTCCACAGGGATCCGAGGGTGCAGGCTTTGCCARCCAACATCCTTGGGAATCATGGAATGGTTTGGGTGGRAAGGGACCTTGAAGCCCAACCTATTCCATGGGCAGGGACACTTCYCATTATCCCAGGCTGCTCCAAGCTCWGTCCAAGCTGGCCTGGGACATTCCAGGGATGTGACTCTGCCTTCTGGGTCACTCCCATTCCAAAATCCAAACGGAATTAACTCCATGACAATGATCCCTGCCAATGGCACTCTCCTTTTTCCACCCCCAGCAGCTTCCTTGGATGCTCAGCAGGGAATTTTGCCGGAAGAGCGCAGCTCTTCCCAACCTTTTGGCATGGGAGGATTTTTCCATAATGCCCAATTTGTTGGGATTTGCCCAGCAGGTGCTGCTGGAAGAAACCACCATTCCGGAGGGGAAAATCCCAGCTGGAATCCCATCGGGATGGGGCTGAGCTCCATGCCAGGACARGGAGGGCAGACACAGCTCCCATCCTAATCCCAAAATTCCTTGACTTTTGGATGCCTCAGAGCAATGCGTTAGAAAAGCTTGGTTTGGGCTCAGGGACATGGCTGTCACCATTCCCAGCTCCAGCATTCCCACAATTCCCACCAAACWGGATCTCCCACAGCCGGACCCCGCTCTGGGCTCAGATTCCGAGGGTTGATCCCTATTTATCCTGGTTTATCCCGATTTTTCCGCTCTCTGCCCCTCCAACAACACCTTGCCCGCTCCAGCCCTTCCCTGGCACGGCCTCTCCCGGGCATTCTGCTCCCGGAGCTTTTCCCGGCGCTGCCAGYGGCTCCCGAGCCCCATTCCAGCCGGAGAGCCGCAGCCGGGGCCTTTGCCAGCAGCTCCGAACAAAGGAGCGCGGGATTTCTGGGAGCGGCGCTTGGCACCGCTCCGCCGCCAGCCGGGAACGGGGGATCCGCGGATTCGGGGGGCTCCGGAGCAGCTGCCTCCAGCCGGAGATCCGTCCCTGCTGCCAGATTTGGGGAATGACTCGGGAGATAGGAATCCGGGATTGGGTTCCTCGGGGCTGGGGGATGAATGGAACCATTCATCGTTTGATAAAATTCCATGAAAAGGAGCGGGAAGAGGGGGGGAGGAGGGTGGGAATGACCCCGGCTGGCCGGGTGTGAGTTACGGATTCCGGCCATCCCGCCAGGCCCCATTAACGACCCCAATTAATTCCATTGAATCTAAATTAATTCCTCTGAATCCCAATTAATTCCACCGAATCCCAATTAAAACTCATTAAAAAGCTGAGGGCCGGACAAGCTTCCTTTCATGAGGGAAATTTTCCTTGGAACAGGGATCTTCCAATGGCTCCTTATCCCTGTTCCCAACCCCCAGTGATCCCAAAGACTGGTTGCCCCTGCCGAGCTTTTCCCAGGCTTTGGGAACAATGGGAAGGGAAAGGGGAAGGGGAAGGGATAATAAGGCAAGGAATGGCCCACTGCCCACCTTCCGTGGGTTCTCTCTGTGAGTATCCCAGGTGCTCCAACCTATGTGCTCCAGCCACAGTTTCTCTGGGAATTCCAGCCCAGCCCCTCCCCACCCTCCCAGCCAGGAATTCCTTCCCAAAATCCCACCCCAATCTCTCCTTTCCCAGTGGGAAGCCATTCCCTATGTTCTGTCCCTCCATCCCTTATCCCAAATCCCCTGCAGCTCTTCTGGAGCCTCTTTGGATGCTGGGAATTCTCAAGGACAGGGTGCTCCATCAAATCCCTTTTTAGTAACCCCCAGGAGAAGTCTTCACCCCAGATTCCCTGGAAACCAATCCATGTTTTCCAAAGCCCAATTCCTGCTTGCACAGCCCAGTGATTCCATCGAGCTTCCGACCAATTGATCCTGTATCAGCTTTTCCACGGATCAGCATTTGCTCCGGCCACTGAATCCGCCCTTCCAAGGCGGCAGAGGACACYGTGACTTCCCACTGGGAATATCCCAGCATTCCAACCTCCCAGCCATGGATAACTTCCGTAGGGCGTCCTTTACTCGCTCTGTTTGATCCCGACAGGGAACAGTCAGAATTTCCTCTCTGGAATCTGGGCTTGGCTCCATTTCCTTGCTGTGATCCCGGGATGAGCCGTTTCCATCTTTTTGRATCCTGGCTCCATGATTTTGCCGATAAAAGCCAGAGGAGTCATGGGATCATCCAGGGATCTCCCACATGGTATCACATTTTTTTTCAGGAAAAATTCCAGTCCTTTCAAACCTCTCTTCCCAAAATTACCAGGCCCTCAGGCTCCCATTGATTTGCCAGTGACACTCAGGGATTGGGAAGCAGCCTCTGGAATGGGTGGGAGCCAGGAGCACCAATGACTCCAGCTCCTCCCTGACCTTGGAATTCCCACCAGAGCATTCCCAATGATCCCATTCCCATTTTCATGGCAAAGGAATCTCTCTCCTCCTGTTCCTGTTCTTCATCCTGTGATTCCCATCCCTTCTCCCTCCAATCCCGCTTCCCTCGGCTTCCCATTCCTCCTGCTTTCCAGGGCACAGCCAAGTTATCCAGGGCGAGGGATGAACCGCAGCCATGGAGAAATTCCCAGATTTGGGATGGTTTCCCATTTCCAAGGCCCAGATTTTCCACAAAAGGGATGAGCTATCCCAGATTCCTGGAAGCTGGAAAAAAGGCCGGAGTTGCCAATCCATGCCATCCCTGCCGTGATCYCAGGGAGGTGCCAGGGAATTCGGGCAGCTCCTTGAGCCAGGTGTGGGCTCTCCCTGCATCCCCATGGATCCAGCTCCATCCTATTTTTAATTCCCCACTCCCATACTCCCCCAAAAGCAGGATCTGGGATGAGCTGCGGCTCCGTGCACTCCTTCCTGTGGGAAGGGAGGGGGTGGCTCGGGACAGGGACGGATCCAGCTCCTTTTTCACATTCCCAGTGGATATTCCAGCCCCCTCCGAGCCTTTTCCCAGCCCCCCACATCCCGGGAAAAGCTTTTTCTGTTACCTCGGGATGGCCCTGCCTGGCTTTAAGGCCTCTGCTCCTGATTTTCAGGTGGATTTTCCTCTGGGAATGTTTACAAAGTTTGGAAAAGAATTTCCACAGCTCCCAGCTCTGCCTGGGAAGCGGCTCCAGCGTGGGAGGAGCTGCTCTGGGACAATCTCAAGCTCCCGTCCCGGATAATGCCGGGAGGTGGGCAGGATGCAGATCCAAGAATTCCCTGGGGCTCCCCCTTTTCCTGCCCCGCTGCGGAAACTCACAATTCCCATCCCCAGATCCCACTGTTCCCTCCAGCTTTGAATCGCCGGCGCTTTTCCCGGATCTGCGCTGACCCCAGGGAATCACAAACATCCTGGAAAAGCCTCTCCTCTCCCACGGATTCTTGTGCCACTTCCCTTTCCCCTCTCCGCGTTCAGGGAATGTCCAGGGACTGACAGACACGTTCCCACCCCAGATCCAGCYGGGATCCGTGTCCCAGTTTTGGCTGGAAAAGCCCTGGAATCGATGCTGTGCCAGGTCAGGAACCTGCTCCAGGATTTTCTTTGGATTTCATCGATCCAGATTCCGGGAGATAAAATCCATAGGGTGAGCTTTACATGGATCTGACAGGAGGAATTGTGGGACAGATGACAGAGAAGTTTGCCATTTGCACATCCATTCCCTGGAAATTAACAGGAAAAATTTCCTGTTCCCTGAAAATTCACAGAGAATTCCCCGTTCCCTGAAAATTCACAGAAAATTCCACACTCCCTAGAAATAGACAGAAAATTCCCCATCCTGCTGCAGGTGCTTTTCCTGGGTCCTTTTTCCAATGGATAAATCTGTTCCCACTCCAAAAAAAACCTGGTAACAAATTCCCAGCTTGGCTTCCAACTGCGCCCCTCTATATCCAGGAATTTGGGATTATTTTATCCCAATTGCACTTYTTCATAACCCAGATTCAGGCCTGCCCACTGACCCCTCAGGAATTGCTGGGAACACACTTTTCCCGGGATACTGGGGGGACTGCCAGGGCAGCAGGGGTTGGGAATGGCACGGATTGGGAATGGYACCTGGGAACACCCAACTTGTGGTGACATCCCACAAGTAATTTCCTAAGGAAAAAGATGGGAAARAGGGATTCTCCCCATTTTCTCTGGGGTTATTTGGACATTCCCACATCCCATTCTAGGATCCCAAACCAGTTCCTCCAGTGCCATTCCCAATATGCCAGCCTATCCCAATCCGTGTCCCAGCCCAGGCCAGCGTTGGGGCTTTTATGGGATCATCAGGGCAATTCCCAGATCCCGTTGAGGCCATTCCAGACCCTCCCTGCGCCATGACCTTTCCCGAGGCTGCTTCCCTGGAATGTCTGGTGATCTGCCCGAGTCATCAGTGCTGCGCCACACCCTCGGGATGGGGAATTGGAGCTCTCTACTCCCAAATCCCAAACCCTCGGGATGGACATCTTCCCTGCAGAGCACAGGAATCTGAGAGAGCCGAGCCGTGGATGCTCTAGGAAGGATTTGGGGGCTCCAGGAAGGATTTTGGGTCTCCAACGGCCCCAGTTCCCCGCGTTGAGCTTGAACCGAGCCCGCTCAGCCCCCGCCGCCCCCTCCCACCCC
>NW_026623401.1:66249-67400 GCF_030028575.1 Malurus melanocephalus
AGCATCTGCCGGCTGGAAAGCGGCTTAGGGGGGTCCCGGGGGATGCGCGGGCCGGGAGGGATGCGCGACCTCCGGGGGGCGATGGACCCGCGGCCCGGGAGGGATGCGCGGTTCGGGGGGGACCCGCGGTTCGGGGCATGCACGGTTCGGGGGTGATGCTCGTTTTGGGGATGTCGATTCGAGCGGTGCGAGGTTSGGGAAGGATGCTCGGTTTGGGGAATGCGTGGTTTGGGGCCGATGCTCGGTTCGGGGCCGATGCGTGGCCCGAGAGATGCGCGGTTTGGGAGGGACCCGCGGTTCAGAGGCGGTGGATCCGCGGCCCGGGGGCGATGGTCGGTTTGTGGGATGGCCGGTTCGGGGAATGCTCGGTTCGGGGAATGCCCGGTTCGGGGGCGATGCCCGCTTCGGGGGCGATGCCCGCTTCGGGGGCGATGCCCGCTTCGGGGGCGGACCCGCGGCCCGGGAAGGATGCGCGGCCCGGGGGCGATACTCGGTTCGGGGGATGCGCGGTCCGGGGGATGCTCAGTTCGGGGTCACAGGGATCCTCGGGCCGGGATCGTGGGGTGTCCATCCCCACCCCCGGGAGTGCTCGCCCSGCGCGGCCGCCCCCTCCAAGGGTTAAAACTGCAGCAGAGCTGCGGGGCCGGAGCRGCCGCGGGCGCGGGAGGGGCTCGGCGGCGATCGAATCCCCGCAATCGGAGCGGGGAGAAGCAGCAGGCTGGGCCGGGAGCGGGGAAGGGCCGGCAGCGGGGAAGGGCCGGGCTGCGCGGCACCTTGCGGGCAGTGCGGGGCAGCTCCGCTCTTACCTCGGGCACGGGCATGCGGCTGGCGCGGCGGGCGAGCGGGACAACCCACGGCAGGAGGAGGAGGACGGGCTGCGGGATTTGGGGTGCGGGCTCTGGGCTGGGGGTGCGGGGCGTGGGCCGTGCCCCGCTGGCTCCGGGGAGCGCTGCCCGCAGCTCCGCCGGTGCTCGGCGCGGCGGGACCGTGATGTCAGAGCGGCGATGGCCCCGCCCCGCTGCGGGGGGGTCCGGCCCGGAGCTGGAGCCGCTTTAACCCTTTAGCCCTCCCCAGCCCCTTTGGCCCTGCCCAGCCCTCATTAACCCTCTCCAATCCCCTTTAACCCTCCCCATCCCCTTTAACCCTCCCCA
>NW_026623401.1:68101-89827 GCF_030028575.1 Malurus melanocephalus
AAATCCAGGCCCCAATCGCTGCCAGAGAGTCCCTGCTGAAGGAATAAATTCCAGATTATTTGATCCCAATTCTTGTTCTTTCCACCAAGGAAATCCCACTGCTGGTGGCACCRATTCAGAATAAATTCAGGGGGATTTGGGGAATTCTAATCTGAATTAAATAAAGGGAGGAGCATYCCTGCTGCCCATGGCCTGTGTCTCCTTGCATGCCACAAAACTGGGAATTTTCCTCCACATTTTGAGATCTCCAGGGCTGAAAATGAGAGAATAAATACTTGGGGAAAAATGAATTGCATTTGAGCTTCTTGTGTCCAGGGAATGGAACCAGGATTCAGCCCAGGCCTGGAGTTCTCCAGCATTAAATGTTGCCCCAATTAATTTTATTTATTTCAAATGACTCGAGGCCAAYTCCAAAGGCATTCCCAATTCCCCTGGAAGAAAAACACTGCCCATAACCCAAGGATTCCCTTTTTGTGAGGAGATTTTTCATGGAATAACTCATGGAATATGAGCTTTATTTCTGGGCTGAGCTTCCCTGGAAAAAACCAGCAGAACTGATAACAAAGGGGGGAAAAATATTCCTGATATTCCTTGGAAATCGACTATTTTTAAGGATAAACCACGTGGGCTGGGCTGGGCTGGAAAGTGTGGGAAAGGTTAATGCAATTAATGGGAATTAATGACATCAGCCACCTCCAAATCCCGGCCCACCCAGGCGTGACCTTTTCCTGAGAAAACCCCATTTTCCTGGGAGCCAGGATGGAAGCAGAAGGATCCGTGTGGGATAAGGGGATGCTTGGAATGAAACCGAGCTTGGGACTGGGAATATCCTGGGAATATCCTTGGCATATCCAGGGAATGTCCTGGGAATATCCTGGCCTGGATAAACCAGAGGTGGAGAATCCCAGTTATTCCGAAGCCCTGGAGGAGCCGCTGTCATTCCAGAGGGAGCCCTCTGGAATAAATTAGCACCAATTAACTGCTTGGGAAAACTCGCTGGGAGCCGGGAACTGCGACAGCTGGAAAAGGTAGGATGGGAAGGGAGAGCTGTGGGAAGGAGCCTGGAGCTGGGAGGATCCCGGGATCTGAGGCTGCTGATGGATGGATCCAGATTTTCTGTACTGTGGGAAATCCCATCATCTCCCCAAATCCTGAATGCATCCTGGGAGGAGCCCAGAAATGTTGGGAAAGGAACTGGGAGGGGGGAGCTGGGGCAGCCCCTCATCCAAGCTGGGAAAAGCRGGAATGCTGGAGGGCTCAGCTTTGGGTGGGGTGGGAATTTGGGAATTCGCCACACCAGAGATTCGTGAATTCCAAGCAGCCTCCCTGAATTCCCTTCAGCATTCCTCCATCTCCAGCAGCACCAGACACCTGGATTGGTCCCGGTGCCCTCTGGAATGTGTCTCCCACAGCCCAGGAGGATCATTCAGGAAAACCAGCGGGAATACTCCAGCGGCACTGGATGCAGGCAGCCGCATTCCTGGGCAATCCCATTCCTGAGCAGCCCCATTCCCGGGCAATCCCATTCCTGGGCAATCCCATTCCTGAGCAGCCCCATTCCCGGGCAATCCCATTCCCGAGCAGCCCTATTCCCGGGCAGTTCCATTCCCGGGCAATCCCATTCCCGGGCAGAGCTTCAGAGCAGAGCCCGAGCTGGAGGCAGCGGGAATTCCCGACCCTCGGCGTATCCCGAAGGATGGGCAGAGCGGATCCCGCTGGATGCGGCCTCTGGAGCGGAGAATCCCTGGAGCGCTCCGGGAGCGGCTCGGGCTCCCTCTCCTGGCCCTGCCGGGGGGAATCGCTGCGGAAATCCTTGGGAATGGGGAGAGGGCTGGGAGGGGATGGGGACACTGCGGGGCCGCGCGCATCCCTTGGGATGAGAGGAATTCTGTAGAAACTCGAGATCAGGGATATAAACCTGGCTAAAGGAACAAAACCATTCCCAAAATCAGGTTTGGAGTCGCCCGGGCCCAGCCCCGCAGCATCCCGAGCCCACGCGGGGACAGCGCTTCCATCCCTCCCCATCCCACCCCSCGGTTATCCCGGGATTTCGTTTCCGAAGGAGCCGCTGGATGGGGGCAATTAAAACAAATCTTCGGGAAAATGGGAGAATTCGGGAAAATTCCCACCTGGCTGGCTGGGAATGCAGGAAGAACAGAGTGGCCATGTCTAGGGATCAGGGATTGGCACAAGGCATTGCCTTGCTCAGGGAAAACTCCCGGGAAAAATTGTCCAGCCCRTCCTGAATCCAAGGATGGAGAGGCTTCCTCAGCCCTTCCCTCTTTCCTGGGCTTCCCAAGCTCCGAGGATGAGCTTAACCCTTCCTTTGAGGAATATCTTGGAAAGAAACATTCCCCTGTGCCGGGATGGGCGTGGGGACACCGGAGAAGCTGCTGTGACATGGAATTGCGGTGTCATCGGAGCATCCTGGATCCGATATGGCACCGGCTGAGGCTCCGGCTGCGGGGCCGAGATGGATTCACTCCAGGGATGCAGCTCCAGCCCCAAATCTCGCGCTCCAGGGGAGTGTCCGGATGGAGGGATGGCCGGGAGACAGAAACCGGCTGGGAGATGGAAACGCCCCAGGCTTGGGAATGGCTGATTTGGGATTGGGATCCATCAGCACCTGAGAGCTGGAGGGACTGACCACGATCCCCCTGYCACTGGATGTGGGGATCCCAATCTTTCCATCATGGTTGTCCCAGTGTTTCCATTGGATACGATRATCCCAATGTTTCCATTGGCCATGGAGCTCCCATTGTCCCCATGATCCCCCCCAACCCCAGCTGGGAAAACCCTCCCGGTGTTCCAGGTTTTCCTCAGCGACGCCGTTCCCTCTGAAATGAAAGATGGATGATCCTCCTTGGCAAAATCCTTCGGGAAGGATCCTCAGAGCTGCTCCTGTGGCCGATCCAGGGGTGCTCCCATGGGAGCTGGATCCGCGGGGCTGGAGCCCAGCCCGTCCCTGGCTCTGCCCACAATTACAGAGGAACGGGAATGCCATGGATACGGCTCCCGGCCTGGGCACAGCCCAGCGTCCTGGAATATCCCGGAGCCGCYGCAGCCGCCAATTACCGGAGTGTCGTGTTTGGATTCCAGCCTGGATAATTTATGGAGATGTCCAGGGACGGGCTTTCATCCCTTTGGATCAAAGTTCCTCTGGAATAACAATACCTGGCGCTGGCACCGCCCCAACAGCCCAAATCCCGGGACTTGAAAGGGAGAAGATTCCATTCCCCACCGCTGTGAGCGGGAACAAACATCTCCGTCTGCTGCCTCTTCCTGCCGCCGCACGCATCTGGTTCCCATTATCCCTGGAAAAGATCCCGTTTTTCGCAGGGAGGAGAATCTGGAGCCGCTTTCGCTCATTCCAAGCGTGAGCTGAACGTGGCGCACGAGTGAGAATTCCAGGGGGTGAAGGGATCAGAGACGAGGCCGCTCCTCCCRGTGGGAAAGCGCTTCCAAGGGCGCGGGAGAGGGAGGTGGGAGCTGGAATTCCCAACTCGGAGCGGTGCCCTCGGCCTCCGATCCTCAGGGCACCTCCAGGATTGGGGATCCCTGGGAAGTGAAGCTGTGGGTGAAGGGTGGATTCCATGGGATGGGAAAAGCTTGGGAGAGGATGAGGGAGAGGGAAACAGAGGCTGGAGCAAGGCAGGAGATCCAGTGGGAAGGGACATTTGGATTTTGGGAGTAAAGAGAGGAATGTGGGGAATTCGAGTGTCTGGGAAAAGGTTGGATGAGGCTTGGAGCAGCCTGKGATAGYGGGAAGTGTCCCTGCCYRTKGAATGGGATGGRTTCAAGGTCCYTTCCTACCCAAACTTGGAATTATGGAATTCCCAGGAATTTTTGTGGGTCTGTATTTAGTGCATATCCCAGCTTCCTCATTTTCTGCACATTTCAATTTATTTTCAAGTAGAAAAGTGGAGGGATGGGGGAAGAGGAACCTGTGGGATCCCAGGAAACCTGGGTAGGAGGGGTTGAAATGAGGAAAAACCGGGAAAATCCAAGGGGATCACAAAAATCCCACAGAATCCTGAGGTGGGAAGTCTCCGTGTGGGGGTGGCACTGCTCTGTCCCCATTCCCCAAATCCAAAGTTTCTCCAAAATGTTCCCGACATCCTCCATGGACTGGGAATTATGGTGACCCCCTGGAGGTCTCCTGCAGAATTCCTCTCCCTTTCTGATGCCATTGGATAAAGCACGAGGGATCAGAGGAAAAAGTGGGACAAAGTTTTAGGATAAACCCCTGTGCTGGCATCCAGTTTATGGGAGGTGTTCCCGATCCATGAACGTTTGGATACCTTGGACTCCATGAGTCTTGGCAGTTTCCAGGAAATTCCCAAAGTTTTCATATCCCATAATTAATCCCCTGCAGGGAGAAGGGTCCGGTGGAATGGGAATGAGGGCAGCAGGGAATATCCTGGCGGGAATCCAACCGGAGCCTCTGGAATTGCACTGGGAGCTCACTTCCCATCCCTCCTCCGGCACGGATGGATACAGAATTCCATGGAAAAGCAGCCTGGATTTACAGCTCCATCCACCGGGGAGAAGCTGAGTCTGGAGAACGGGAGGATCTGGTGGCAGCTCGGAAAACAGCCGGAGCCGGGCACGGWGAAGGGGCTCCTGGCAGGAATCCCGGGCTGTGGGAAGCCAGCCTGGGGAATTTGAGGAAGTTTTTCCATGCCTGGAGTCTGATGTTTGATGGATGAGTTCGGCTCTTGGCTCCAGCAGGAGTTTTAAAGGCAAACTTGACACCTTTGGCCTGGCTGCTCTTTTTCCATCAGCATTCCCAAATTTCCCTGGGGTGACAGGGAGGGGGACAGAGGGGGACAGGGGGACCATGTCCACTCTCCCACTGTCCTGAGGATTCCCACAATTCCCAGGAATGGGAGCAGGGCTTGGAAAGGKCCTGCAGGAGCAGCAGAGGGAGCCCCCCCAAAGCTCCTCATTCCCTGCAGAATTCCCAAAATCTGCACCCCCAATCTGCCAGTCCCACTCGGTTTGCCAGGAGCCATCCCAGAATTTTGGGGGCTGATCCCAGAACTCACTGCAGATTGTGGGGAGCAGATTTCAGGATTCACCCCATAATTTTGGGGGGCTGATCTCAGGCTCCATCCCAGAATTTAGAGGAGCAGATCCCAGGATTCATCACAGGGGTTTCCCCKCTGGCTCCTCCTCTCTTCACTGTCCCCCTGTCCCTCCTTCAGGAATCCTTAGGGATTCCCCATCCCAGGAGTWCTTGGGAACCATCCTGMTTTTCAGGGATTCCATATAATTGAKCTCATTAAGTGGCAGCTGCTAATTAGGAGCAGGTAATTAAATTAATTAATTAAAGCAGATGAAGGTGGGGCCAGGGCAGGGCCGGTGCTCCCAGGATTTGGAGTGTCCTGTGGTTTCTCTGGAGTGGGAATTGGGCCTGGAAAAGCTCCGGATCACCCTGAATCCCGGGAAGGTCATTCCAGGCTGATCCATGGCTTTGGGGGAGAATTCCAGGTGGGATTCCCAGGAGGTTTCTCCTGCACCTGCTGCGGAGTCACCTCCTGGGAGAGGGGATGAGGGAGGGAGCGAATCCATGGAAAAATCATCCCCCAATTCCTTGTATTTAATGGACTTTTCCAGAATTGGGAATTCTCAGACTTAAAAGGCTCCAGAGAAAATTCCCTGTGGCATTACAGGACTTAGAGCAGATTATAGAAAAAAAAGAGGGAAAGGGATTTTTTTACATGGATAGAGGGTGATAGGAAAAGTGGGAATGGTTGGAAACTAAAGGATGAGAGGTTTAGTGGGATACTGGGAAAGAATTTCTCCCTGGAATGGGCTGGGATGGAATTCCCAGAGGAGCTGAGGCTGCCCCTGGATCCCTGGAATGTCTAAGGGATGGGGCTTGGAGCAGCCTGGGATAAGGGAAGATGGAACTGGATGGGYAGTGGGAGATTTTTGGGAATGAGAACAGGATTTTCATCCCAAACCTGTGCCCTTCTTTTCCAGAGGGTGGGAAAAGGCTTCTCCAAAGCCCTGATCATTCCCAAGGATACATTGGGGCTTTTCTTTTAGGGGAAAAACTCACCCCTGGGATTTTTGGGAAGTGTGGAAGGATGAGAGCAGGATCCAAGTGCTGGGATCTGCTTCCCCCATSACTCCCAGAGAATTTTCCAGGGAAATCAACAACACCTGGAGAATGACAAATTCCACTGCCAGGGGTGGGGGATCCAGAGAAGCCCCTAAAATGCCAGAAATATTCCCAAAATTTCCTTACAGGATGTTCCAGTTTTTTATTCCCCTAGCCTGGGGGTGAGTGGGGAGCTCCAGGAGCTGCATCCAAACCATTCCCGTTTGATCTTGATCCAATAAATCCTCGGGAAGGTGCTGGAAAGGGGCTGTGGGCAGGGGGGCAAAGTGAAAAWACCCATAAAATTCCTTTTCCATAAACCCCGAACGGGGGCTGGGGTGAGCTGCCAAAGGCAAACAATTCCAGCAGGGCTGGCTGGAYTTTTCCAGCAGCTGTTGGGAAGCAGCAGGACAGGAATTCAGAGCTCTCTCCAATGGATTTGAGGTGGGAATTGGGATCGTAACATAAAACAAAAGGAATTTTTTGCTTCCATAAATCCCTTAATGATCYATCCYGCTCCAGGGCAGCARAGACTTGGAAAAGATTCTGTCGGCRTGATGGAAAAAYGAGTGGAAGGAATGATTCTGCAGGGTTTGGAGAGATCCAGCCTGGAATTCTGGAAGGATTTCAAGGATAAAGCAATGTTTGGACCCAGGCTGCTCTGGGATTTGGGAATATCAGCACATTCCAAGTGGTCTGGGGGCTGCCGGAGCTGATGGAATGGCCCCACATCCTGGGATCATCGATTTTGGAAAAAGCAAAGCCTTCGAGGCTCTGGAGCAGCGCTTCCYGGAGATTTTCTGTAATTATTGTGGATTTTATCCGGATGCTCCATTGGGAGCTGGTGGCTGTGGCATCCCGAGTTTTCCTGGGAAAGGGCATGGATGGGAATGTCTGGGAAGGGAAGTRCAGAGGAGGAACTGCAGGGAGCTGGGAACAGGGAGAGAGGTGAGGAACATCCCTCTTGTAGCAGAATTTGGGATTTTCCCACTTCCATGGTTGCTCCGGGTGACGATCCCATGGAATGGGAAGYGTTCCTGCCCRTGGGAATGGGATGAGCTTTAAGGRTTCTTCCCRTCCCARTAATCCTGRGATTTTARGATTTGATTTTCCCTCCTTTCCCAAGCTCCAGTCTCCTACTGCTTCCCTGTTCCCAGAGCAATCCCAGCTGGATTTGRCTCTGGAATAACTCTGGAGCATCCCAGAGTGGGAAAGCTCCGGATCATTCCCGGCTCTGCTCTCCTGCTCTGGGACCTGGGATGTTTTCCTGGCTCTGGGAAGAGCTGACAGTGTGGGAGAGGCTGGAATTCTGCTTCCAACTGTTTTGCCCTGGACCAATTCTCCAGAGCTCTGAGCTCAGCGGAGCCGCTGGATCAGGAATGAGATCCCCACGTGCTCCGGCTTGGAGCTGCTCCCTGGTATCCAGAGGGATAAATCCCGATTCCAAATCCAGGTCTGGAGTGGGTCTTGGTGTTCCTGRGCATCCATCCTTCCCTGGAAAGTGGGAAAATCCCCCTGAGAGCCTCTGGAGCGGGATGAAATCCCTGCATAACCCCCAGCTCCTCCTCCATTGAAATCAGGGAATTTGGGAATTTGTTGTCATTCCCTTCCCAGCCTCTGTTTACATTCCTTGTTTCCAGCCTCACTCTTCCACAGGCAGCGGCATCCAAGGGCCGGGATCCAGGATCCTCCCAAAGGTCGGGATCAAGGAGCTGCCGCGGCAACAGCTGGAGCTGGGAAAAAACGAGCCCAGACGTGGGAAAACCTCCTGGGATGATCCCAAAAACTCAGGAAGGAAGGTTRGGAAGGCAGCAGGAGATCCCAGGGGATTCAGAGGCTCAGGATCAGCTGGGATTTGGATCCCGGATGTTCCCATGGGTTTGGAATGGGATGAGCATCCAGCCTGAGCCATTCCAYGATCCCAGGACTGATTCACACTATCCGCAGATTTTTCCAGAAAACAAAGGCTTTTCCCTGATCCCGGGGTCATCCAGGCTCCAGCTGGGAGGGCATGGCCTGAGCAGCCTTCTCCACATCCAGGGTTTTTTTGGGAATCATCCAAGGATTTCAATTTGGGGAAGGCACGGGATCTTGCCTTTGGGAATGACTTATGTAATTCCCAGATCTGCATCCAGCTCAACGCGCTGCCTGCTATAAAACTATTCCAGTTTCCCTTCTCCTCTCTCCCAGTTTTTCCCTCCTTTTCCCTGTGGAGGTGACACCTGAAGGGAGGTGACACCCGGGTGGTGGTGGCACCGGTGCCACCCCCACCCTCAGTGACCGCTTGAAGCCCTTCCCTTGCCAAGCCCCCCGAGCTGTGATCCCAATGTGATCCCACCGGGAGACACCCAGGGTTCCAGGTCAGAATTCCCCGCTGGCACAGCCCCGATTCCAGGCTGGAATTCCCAAATTCCCGGCTGGCACAGCCCTGATTCCAGGTCAGAATTCCCGGCTGGCACAGCCCCGATTCCAGGCTGGACTTCCCAAATTCCCGGCTGGCACAGCCCTGATTCCAGGTCAGAATTCCCGGCTAGCACAGCTGATTCCAGGTCATAATTCCCGGCTGGCACAGCCCTGATTCCAGCTGGAATTCCTGGCTGGCACAGCCCTGATTCCAAGTCAGAATTCCCGGCTGGCACAGCCCTGATTCCAGGCCGGAATTCCCTGCTGGAATCCGCTCCCTAAAGGGTGCCGCGGCTGGAGAAGGCTGTCCCCATTCCCGTCCTTTCCCCCTGTCCCTCCTCCAAGTTTCCCTCGTCCCTCCCACTCCCTCCCGATGCTCGCCCGCTGTCAGGGAGCCGGGAAAAGCTTGGGATCAAGACCGGGATTTGGGATAGGAGCTCCCAGTGCCGCTGGCCGCCTCCCGCCCATGCCCGGGAGCGGGGAGCGGGGCAGCCGGCGATTCCATGGCCCTTCCCAGCGGGATTCTCCTGGCCTGCTCCCTCTGCCTCCTGCCCGGTGAGTGCCCCGCGCCCGTCCYGATCCCCAAAAAACCGGGAATCGCTGCGGCGCGCTGGGAAAAGGCGCCCGGGAAACCTCAATGCAGCTCTTGGARAAGTTTTGCCGGGAGCGGGAGGGAGCTGGAGGCTGCTGGAAGGGGATGGAGACCTTGGATGGGATTCCCGGGMATCCACAGGCAGCTCCCGAGCCCCTCCTCGGCCGGGCTGCGCTTAGAGCGGGATTAACTGGGATTTTCCCGAAGGATCGGATGTTGGGGGGAAAAGAAACCCCTTCAAAATTAAGGCCTTTTCCCCCTAAATCCTTCTTTTCCCGAGGCTGTTCTGCTGGAAAACAGGGAATGCTCGGGGTTAAGTGAGTTAGGAGAGGCTTTAGGCGGAGTTTAATTCCAGGAGCGGAGCCCGCGGCTGCTCCCGGTCTGCTCCGGGGGGCTGGGATGGAGGCAAATGGATTTTTTCCTTGGAAAAATCGGACTTTTCCTTCGAAAAAGAATCTCCCCAGCAGCCGGCATTCCTGTCTCAATCCCATCTGGAATCCTCCCGCC
This sequence comes from Malurus melanocephalus, assembly GCF_030028575.1. Lineage (NCBI taxonomy): Eukaryota > Metazoa > Chordata > Aves > Passeriformes > Maluridae > Malurus > Malurus melanocephalus. The sequence continues at coordinate 77,713 of NW_026623401.1, forward strand.
CGCAGCCCGCGCTCGGAGCCGCCAAAGGAGGGGGGAAAATACAGGGGGAAAAAATCCGCTTTTCCCCAGCGCCGGGAGCGCGGCGGCCGGCCCGCGCCTTCTCCAGCTGCAAACATTCCCAAACTTCCTGCTGGAAAACGCGCCAGGCTGGTTGGGGTTTTTATGGGCGCTTTTAAGGATTTTTTTYCCCTTTCTGCCGGGGGATCCTTTCAAGGGAGCCGCGGCGGAGCTGCTTTTCCTGGAATAATTGGGACCATGTGTGCATGGATGTGGGGCTGCCGGCGTGGCCGCGGCTCGGGAGTGGGAAAAAATGGAAAAATYYSGGRAAGTRACAGAGCCYGAGRGGTGAATTCCCCCATGGATGCGCTGCTGGTCCATAAAGGGGGAAGGGAGGGAGAATTTGGGGATGTGGCACATCGGGAATTCCGCCTCGGGATGAGTGGAAATGATCCCTGCGAGGTGTTCTGCCCAGTGGGGTTTCCGGATCCGGGGGTTTGTTCCATGGATGGTTCTGGWTCCATGGATGGTTTTGTCCACAAGGATTTCCGTTTCTATCCTCGATATCCAATCCCTGGATATTTCTGCATCCAGGGATTTGTGCCCACAGGGACTTCCATTCTTCCATCCAGGAGTTTCTGCCCATGGATGTTTCTTCCCATGGGATTCCCGTTTCCATCCCCGAGCATTTCTCTCCCTGGATGTTTCTGTATCCAGGGATTTCTGCCCACAGGGGTGTCCATCATGAGCCATATCCCAGTGGGAAGAGTTAACATTTCCAGCATTCTGTGGTATCTCCAGCCCAGTTTGTTCATCCCAGTGGATTTATTTCCCTGAGGATAACGCTGCTGTTTTCCCATCAGATTCCAAAGGAATTTGTGGATGTGAGGGATCTCCCAGGGCTCTGGGATGGGCTGAGGGTGTGGGATGGGATGTGCATCCATGGGAATGGTCCCTCTGCTCCCTRCCCTGGGAGCTTTTCCCAAGGAAATCCCTCTCCTGGCTCTCTGGGAGAGCTTCTGGACCCAGGCTCTGCTTTTCCATATTCTCATGGGCTGGGATTCCCTGGGATTCCCCATTCCAGTGACATTCCCTGCACAAACCCCATCCGAGGACATTCCCGGGTGTCCCAGAACTTCAGAGCAGTTCCAGAGCCAGCAGGATCCAGAGTGGGAGAGTTCAGCCAAGGAATTCTGAGCCACTCTTGTCCATAAACACTTCCCGTGGGAATGGGCAGCCCTGGAATCAGGGACACTTCCCCAGGGAAGCCGGGACTTCCCGGAGGATCCCGAGGGATGTGCTGGGATTCCGTAACTTCCCTGGTGTCAGTTTTCCTTCTCCAGTTGGGTTTTCCATGGAAGGAGTTGGCTCCTTCCCTCTCCAAAGGGTCACCAAGTGGTGAAATCGCTGTGTTGGCTCCGTGGGGCACATTTGGGATTGGGAATTCCTGAAGATCCTTGGGAATGGTGGGAATTCCATTTTGGGAGGCTGCACAAAGGGCAGGGCTGAGTTGTCCATCTAGGATTTAGCTGGGAAAGATCCAATAAAACCCCCCCTGAGGGTCTTGGAATTCTGAGAAGCCGCTTCCCCCCCAGGCAATGGATTTCCAGGGGTTTTCCCGGGAAGCGCTGGCGTGATTAATTCCCAAATGGACAATCAGCACATTCCCAGAGTGGCCATCCAGTGGCTCATCCCGAGCTATGGGGGGCCCAAAAAGCTGGAATTCCAGAAGCACAAGGTGCAGCAATTCCCCCRRAGCTGYTTGGCAGGGATTTTGTGGGAAACCRGGAATGTTCCAACACCMGAGCYCRGGAYAACCGAGCCTCTGCTCATTCCCAGCATTCCCTGGCTCCCCATCCAAATCCTGGGATGTTCCCTAATAGCTGATGACAAACTCTGGCTTGGAGATGGGAGGGGAATCGGGAGCTGTCGGCATTTCCCTGGCARAGAGGGATTCCCAGGAATTCCAGCTGCAGAGAAGCACGCTGCTCACTCTGCTCCTTCCCGGAGCTTTTTCCCAAACATCTTTCATTTTTTATCACGTTTTCCTCAATATTGGCTCAATATTCCCTCTTTGGGAGCTCCATCCCAGTGCTTGGGGCCAGGGAAAAAGGCTGCATTTTCCCAAATGAAAAACTGGGTTATTTTTCCAGGAGGTCCTGGAATCTTTGGAAAGCTTTGCAGCAAAGGCAGCAAAATCCAGCCCCAAATTCTCGTGGAAGTGCAGCCAGGATTTCCAGGGAAATCAACAACACCTGGAAAATGAGAAAATTCCCACAGCATGGCAGGAAAGCTGCCGGGCATTTCCCAGAATCCCTTTTCCAGCTGAGAATCGCAAAGGATGCAGGCAGGGCAGAGGATGGGCCTGAGGCCTTTGGAATCATCCTGATCCCGAGATTCCCTTTCCACGGAGGTGTTATTTTTATCCTTATTTTTATCCTGGCAGGAAAGGTGGATTTTATTCCYGTTCTTCTTTCCCAAATGTTTTGTTTTACTCATTTTTCCACTCTTTGTCCTGACAAGGAACATAAGTTTGGATGCCCCAGGAACTCCAAAGGAAAGGGGGAATTTTAGGCTTCCTACCCTTTGGAATTCCAAGGAAAACCTGTGGCTTTTTGTCACTTCTTTGGGACAGCGATATCACTCCCSACAGGAAAATCTCTCCAGGTACTAAATCACCTGGAAACCTCTCCCAAAGTTCCCAGTTTACCTGGAGCCAGTTGGAATATTCCCAATATTTATTTTACTCCAAGTTTTTTGCTTTTCCATCCCCACCGCTTTCCCTGTGTCCATTACCTGGGATTAGGATGCTCCAGCAGGAGTTTTTCTCCCTGTTTTTCCCAGACATTTCCCACTTCATGGAATATWTTTGTTTATTGGAGGTTTTGTGTTCCTTTTCTGGAGTTTTATCCGGAAGCTGCAGCTGCACCGTGAGCTCCTAAACCAAGGAACCATGGAATGAGATTCCCTGATTTATCTCAGGGTTCCCATTCCCAAGAATCCTCCACTCAGGGGTCTGCAGTGCAAAATCCAGGAAAATTAAGAGGRAAAACCCATCCCGTCCTCTCCGACCCTTCCTCTGCAACCGAGACCCTTCCAGATCTCAGAATTTATTGCACAAAATCTCTTTCCTGAATTTCCCCCCAATTCCAGTGTGTTCACAATCTTCCCCCTTTCCCTTTCCCATCATTCCATGCCCCATCCCAGCTTCCCTCTCTCCAGCAGGGAACCRGGAGAAGGTTTTCATTTCTCTGGGATGTTAAATGAGGTCAACGCTCCGCAAAATATGTTGGCTCCCATCCCTGTCTCCCGGATTTTTTATTTTTTTTTTATCCCTGCTTTCTAGAATTTCTCTTTGTAGGATTTGGAAGCTCCTTTCCCTCAGAATCCATGTCCGGATCCTGCCATTCCCTGCTCCAGGAGTGGATTTACTCCCAGGACTGCAAACATTCCCTTTATCCCTGACATTCCTATCTCTCCAAACGTTCCCAGTCTGGATTTTTTCTGCCTGGAAAGCGGCTCCGTTATATCCCTGTAAATTCCAAACAGGAGCCTCCTGCCTCTGTCCCGGAGGAGGATGCCAAGGTTTTTCTTGGAATGGAGCATCCAGCAGCTTCTTTCTGCCTGGAAGGGGATCAAATCCAGGATATCCCAGTTCTCCATGTCCATCCTGCATCTCTCTCCTGGGATTTGGGCCGTGTACCTCTGTGCTTCCCATGGATTGCAAAGGGGCATCTTCAGCATTCCCAAAATATCCCAGTCTCAGAGGGATTCCTGATGCTCCAGCTTTCCATTGGGATCTGGCTCCTGGCAGAGGGAGGAGCCACCAGGAAATTCTCCAAAATTCACTCCTGGGACAGGGAACATCTCAGTGGGATTATCCAGTGTCCAGTTGGGATTGGAATAATCCCATGGCTGGAGCCCATCCAGGTTTTTGGAATTCCCAGTTTGTCCTTTGGCCACCTGGAATTGGTGTTTCCCAGTCTTTTGGCTGACAGATCCTTCCCTTTTTTTCCCAGGAATCGGTGACTCCTTCAACCTGGACACCAAGAGCCCCCGGATCATCGCGGGATCCAGGGAAGCTTTCTTTGGATACACGGTGCAGCAGCACGACATCGGCGGGAAGAAATGGTGAGAAAACTGGGAATTTCACTGGGAATTTCTGTGGGAATCTAGAGCAATCCACTCAAAGCTGACCACCCCCTCCAGCATTCCCAGTGTGGGCGGGAATTGTTGTGCTGGAATTGCCCTCGGAGGTGCTGCATGAATTAGAGCGGGGAAATTTTTTCCTTAAAAAAAAAAAAAAAAAGAGGGGTTTTAGGTGGGATAACGGGATATTGGGAATTTGGGAGGGGTGGGTATAGAGGGGTTGTGTCCTGGCAGGTGCTGTAGACTGGATCACAATTCCTCTGGAGCCCCTTGGGCTCCGGAGCAGCTGGAATTCCATCTGGAATTTGGGTCCAGGCGTTCCTGTTTTTCACCGTTTCCATGGAGGAGCTGGGATCTGGAGAAGGACTCAGACCTGCCAGGATTTTTTCCAGGATCCTCTGCCATTCCCTCCCTACCCTCAGGGCCTGGTTTTCCTGGGAACAATAGCAGTAGGTGAAGGAAAAGTTGGAAGATCAGTGTCTGCAGGGATTTCCAAGCTCTCTGAGGCAAATTGCCAGAAAACCCCAATTTCGGGAATATTCTCATCCTGGTTTTATCCAGAGGAGCTGTTTTGGGCTCCAGCCCAGCTGAGGAGCTGCAATTCCTGGGATATTTGGGATCTCTCATCCCTTTTTCCCATAATGCCTCCACTGATGTGGGGGCCAAGGGCTGAATTTCCTGGAGACTGGGAATTTTTCCCTGGAGCAAAGAGCAGCTTGGGCTGATTTTCCCAACTTTTCCTGCCAACTTTTCCTGCCAACTTTTCCTGCCCAAATCCATAGGATCCACCTTTAACTTTTCCTCCTGTTGGTTCCTCTGTTGGTGAAAAAAAAAAAAAGGATTTTTCCAGCTGAATCCTATTGATGGACATGGATAAAACCTTGGGACAGCACTCTTGTAATCTGCAGTTAAGCAGGAAAAATTCCTACAAAATACATGGATACGGCTGAAAAACAGAGGCAGTGCCTCACTTTGGTTAAAGGAGAAATGTGGGAGCGAATAAAACCTCTGGAATAAAAACAAGGAAGTGCAAAGGGAGCTAGATAATAATTCCAGGATCTGGATAATAATTCCAGGAGCTGGCAGGCCACAGAAGGAACAGGAAGATTCTGACACCCCAGTTCCTGGTGAGCATCTCCCAATCCCATCCCAAAGAATTCCAGAAAATCCACTGGAATACGGCAGAGACTCCACGGTTCCCTCAGAATCTCAGTGACGGATGTGCCCAGATCCAGCTGCCAAATTCCAAGCGTGGAATCCRAGGATTTTGGCGCCTCTGCTTCGGTCTGAGCCTTTTAATGCTGCTTTTGGCTGCCGGGAATTGTTTGGGAATGGTTTCCAAGAATTTTGTATTTATATCTTTTATAGGTGTTTACAAAGGAATATTTGAGTGGATCCAAGCAGATTTCAGATTTTCCAGGTGTTTTTTTTTTTAAAAAAAAAAGTTGGGATTTTCCCCCTTTTTCCAAACCTCTCAAGGAGCCACCCAGGCTTGCACGTGGGGGCCTGGAAGTGCATCCCAGAGAGTGGAAAATCCATAAGGAAAGAATTTTGGTTATTAAACTCTGGGGGAAAGAATATTCCGCTCAGATATTTGATGCTGGAAAAGCTCATCCATTTGGGATTTGATTTTTCTCCAGCGTTTTCCAGAGCCGTGAAGGGTTTCCAGACCTCCCTCTCCACACTTTTTCCCTCTTTTCTGTGAAGCTGGAGGTGCTTTCTCTGAGTGGCAATGGAAAAGGTGACAGCAGGTGGCTGGAATTCATCCCAAAAAAAAACAGGAGCTCCGTGGAATTTCAGCTTCCCGGGCCTGGAGCAGGCAGGGAAAGGGGAACCTGGCATTATGGGATCTGAGCTTTCCCAATGTCCAGGCTGGGCAGTTTTTAGGAAAAAATGGGAGCTCCCTGAACTGCTGTGTTTGGGATAAAATTACCTGGGAGCAGTTTTGGGATAAGGAGAGGGAATTCCTGGAAGGCCAGAAACATTTGGGGGATTTAAGGTAGGTTCCCAAATCCAGGCACAAATTTGGCACTGTGGATGGATTTCTTCAGGAAAAATGAGCCARGTGTCCCTGCAAATGTGGGATTTGGATCTCTGAAATCCGGGAAGCTCTCACAGGAATAGATGCTCTTCTCCTGGAGCTCCCRGATGTTTGGGGCAAACACAACCTGGAATCTCAGGGAATTTGGGAAAAAAGGTTCAGAGAGATCCAAGAGCAGAGAAAAAAAAGGAAAAAAAATGCCTTCATCTTTCATCTTCCCCTTCGAGTTGTTTGGCTTTGGTGGCTTCCCATCATTCCAGGAGCTGTGGCATTCCCTAAGGATCTGTTCCCTTCTCTCGGCTTTCCGTGGCCACCAGGGATGGGAAGAGAGGGAAAAGGGTCTGGAGGGAAGGTGGTGCCTCCCTGGGGCAGCCAGATCCGGGATTCTCCATGGAATGAGTGCCGGGAGCGCAGCTCAGAATGAGAATTCCCAGCTCTGCCAGAAAAGAAGCTGGAGAAGAAGTGGCTGTGGAAGGAAAACCTTGSGGATGAACTTCCACTGGCACTGTGAAGCCATAACAATCATAAACAGAGAATTCCCGAGCTGACTGAGGCTGGGATCCACYGGATCCCCTTTGGAATTAACTGTGGGTCAAATTTTTGGGATGCTGGACTCTCCCCTGGAGCTGCTTTCCCTATCCCGATCTCGTACCTTATGTATCCAAAGGGGTGTTCTGACCCCCAAACTCCTCCCTGGGAGCAGCCAGAAGCTCCTTTTCCAAGGAATGCCAGAGAGGGGCACCCTGAGCCCCATTCCCTGCAGCATTCCTGGACTGAGCCCGGCTGGAGGGAAAGGAGRAGGGGGRAAAAWAAGGGGGAAAAATCYGCYGGCTGGATGGAAAGCTGTGATTGYGCTGATCTGGAAAAACACTTCCAGGGTTTGCTGCTTCCCTGCTCCTGCCAGAGGTTTTCTTGGCTGGAATTCTCCGGTGGCTTGGCCGCCGCCCCAGCACTCGGAATATTTTGGTGGAAGGGTAGGAAGTGCAGAGAATTCCGTAGCGTCTGCTCCCGGCTCTCCTACAGGCACGGGCTGGATGCAGGAGCTGGAGCTGCCCACCCTATCCCTGTTTTTTGGGGGGATTTTCCCCTTTTTTTGGCCACATTTTWGAGAAAATCATGGATTGGTTTGGGTCATTCCAGAGGGTGCTGCGAGCTGTGTCCAGCCTGGAATAGATCCACTGGTTTTGGGGATTTGGTGTCGGGTCACGGAATTGTCACTGCTGGAGCCACGCCTGTCCCAGAACAGCTGGAGAAGGCCGGAAATGTTTGGGTTCCATTTTTTAAAGAAAGTGGGGAAAACACTGGGAAGTCTTGGGAAAACAACAGCCAGGGCTGCTCCGGGGATTGGTGGCACAGGAAAAGCAGGAGGGGACAGGGATTGGGACAAAGATCGGGACAGGGATTAGGACAAGGATTGGGAAAGGCTGATATCCAGGATCTGGGCCTGGAGCGCAGGGATGAGATCCTGGAATGGGATGAGCTCTAAGGCCCTTCCCACCCAACCCATTCCATGATTCCCTGATTTTGCTGTTTGGGAGCCTTTCCCATACAGCAGACATGGACACAACCACCCCATTCCCAGCCTGGATGGAAAATTGGGAATCAGGACCCAGCCCCGGGCTTTGCTCAGAAAGCACAACTGCTCGAATATTCCTGGTTTTCTTCTCCTTGTTTTTTTTCGGGATGAAAGTTAAAAATACATCCCCAGGCTGCTCGGAGCAGCCGGAGCTTTTCCCACTTAATCCCTGGATTTCTTTTTCCCTTTTGTTTTCCTGGGAGTGGGAGGAAGGCCAGGGAGGAATTGTTTGGTCCCAATTTTCTTTTAAATCCTTGGGTTTTGGCCAAATTGTGACTCAGGAGCTGCTTCCCTCTTGGGAATTCAGGGGAAAAGATGGAGATTTGGGATGAGCCAAGGGTACAGAGAGGGAAAAAGGTTGGAAAAGCTTGGGAAAAGCAAGGAATGTCTCYTTTCTATGGAGAAATGCAGCTGGCTTTGGATGATCAAGATCGTTTGGATATTTTGAGTGATTTGCGTTTACCCATCCCAAATTAATGGGATAACCCATCCCAAATCCCTGCTTTTTTTAAGGAAAAATCCAGAATTTAAAGCCAAGGTAAAGGAAAATATTGAGAGCTGGGGAGTGGAGCAGCATCCCACAAACACCTTCCAAACAGCTGGAAAAGCCTTTTCCAGAGCTGCCAAGTTTCCATGAGGATCTGACAGCTCCGGCTGATGAATCATTCCCATTTAACTGAGAAGAAAAAACAATTCCATTGTTTTTGGGAGACAAGAATTCCAGCTTCGGGAGCTCCACAGCCCCTTCACGTTCATGGCAAAGGYTGGGAATGTTCAGGTTTCCTTGGAGCTCCTGGAATTGGGGAATGGATGGGTTTGCCTCGTCATCCCAAAGGGATGATCCGACACAAAATSCAAAATTTATTAATGGGTGTTGTGATCATATTAATACGGGAATATTAATTAATGGAAAAGTCTCTGAGGGGATTTCCTGCAGGATGGGGGGGGGAGTGCATCAAGGTGGAGCCACTCTGAGAAGTTCATCGAATTCCATTGATMCTAAATTCTGTGGGAATTCAGAATTACGGCAGATCCTTATTTCTTGAGGAGCCTCCACCTTTCTTCCTCCTCATCTTCAAGGTCTTTTTCCATCCTCCTTCTCCATCTTCCACCTTCTCCCTCTTCTCCATGACCAGATGGGCATGGACACCGTGGGAGAGCCTGAGAAACAGGAGCAAATTCCCAAAAGATCCCAGATTTCCCTGAGCTCCTGGACACTGCTGAGGACAGCTCCAGCTGGAGATAATTTTCYCATCACGAATTCCCACTAAAGCCGTAAGACAGGAAGCGTTTCCATGAGAATCCTTGGATTCGGGAGCTTTTCCTTGGGTGAGCCGTTCTGGTTTGGAGCAATGGGATGAAAGAATGGGATGTTTGTCTTCGGAGGAGCAGCATTTTTATGGGATGACCATTCCCAGCCTAACAGGGAACATCTGGGCCGGTGGCTTTTCCAGCTGTTGGGAAGGGCCCTGTGGAACAAAAGAGCTCCTGTTCATCTGGAGATCCAGACTCGGACGGTTGCATCCGTAGGATTTTAGGAACCTAAAAAAAAAAAAAAAAAAAAAAAATTCCCATTTATTTTGGGCTCGCACGTCGGGAGCGGGAGTTGCCGACAACTCGTGGTGCCGGGTATTTTTGGGGTCGCCTGGAAGGAAGGGCCAAATTCCAGATTCCTCGGGTTCTGCACTCTTCCTCCTCTGGTTTGCAGGGTTGAAGTGTTGTGGTCGTGAAAAAGTGGGAAAAATGTTTGGAAGTCCCAGAAATATCCTGACTGGAAGCTGGAATCCTGGCTGGAGGAGTGGGATTTAGCAGCTCCCTCATTTGGAAGAGCCAAGAGATTCCCAGTATCTGCTGGAGGTCCCAGTGTTCAGCTCCCAATGTTTAGAACACCCTCAGCTTGGAGCAAATTCCCTTTTCCAGGGTCTTCCTGGGGAAAATTCCTTCCCCACATCCTCACCCACCACTGGAGATCCCAATATTTGGCTCGGAGCTGATACCAACGATTCCAGGTTGGAGCAAATTCCCTTTTCCAGCATTTTGGTGGGGAAGGTTCCTTGTGGATCCTGGTGGGATTTGCTGCAAGTGCTCCACCAGCTCCTTGCTGCTCCTTTTGGTTCCGCTGGATTCCGGTGTCCACATCCATGTCCTGGAGACACTTYTGGAATGAGGAGGGAGGTGTCTCCATGTCCATGTCCTGGAGACTCCTGGAATGGAGTGGGAGGTGTCCATAGCAGGGGATGGGATGCTCCTTGAGATCCCTTCCAACCCAAACCATTCYATAACCCYATGGAAAAGCTCYTCCATAGGCAGTGGGAAGAAGGAATGATCCACCTCGGATAATTCTGAGGGATTTAGTGCCATCCCGGAGCAGATTCCCCACTCCTTCCCATGCTTCCAGATGGCCTTGGAGCTCTCCCTCCCTGCTGGGAATCTGTTCCCTGTGCGGTGGGCATGAATTCCGTAATTCCAGGCAGCCATAAATCATCTTCCCAGCCTTTTGCTTTTTTGGGAAGAGCAGCAGAAGTTGTCCCTCCACTGAGGGTGGGACCACAACGAGGGACCTTCTCCTGCCACTCCCAACCACAAGCAGGGAATGGGGCTGAGGAATCCTTATTCCCAGGGGGATTCCCGTTCCCCTGGTGCTGACAGATCCCTGTTTTCTGCAGGCTGGTGGTGGGAGCTCCGTACGAATCCAACGGGCAGCAGAAGACCGGAGATGTCTACAAGTGTCCGGTGCCAAGGGAYGGCCCCAGCAACTGCACCAAGCTCAACTTGGGTACAGCCCCTTCCCAATGGGATACTGGGAARGAATTCCTGGTTGTGAGGGTGGGGAGGGGCTGGGCTGAAATTCCCAGAGAAGCTGTGGCTGCCCCTGGATTCCTGGAACGTCCAAAGCTGGGTTGGATAGGGTTTGGAGTTCCCTGGGATAGTGGGAGGTGTCCCCGCCATGGCGGGGGTGGGGTGGGATGGGATGGGATGGGATTTAATGTCCCTTCCCACCCAAACCATTTCAGGATTCCCAGTTTGCTTCCCAGGAAAACAGCAAAGGGGGAGCTCTGGATCAGAGGAGCTGAGTTTTCCAGAGCCCTGGAGCAGAGGAACGGTTGGATCAGGCAGGGTTTGGGACAGGGCTCAGTTTGGGATGGACAGGGCAGCTCTGGGGGCTGCTCCCGATTTCTGGGCTGTGCCATGGAAAACCAAGGATGCAGATGGATAGATCCAGCCTGGGAATAAAGGATGAAGAGCAGAGCYCTCCCAGGGCTTTCTTCCTCTCTGGCTCCCATCCTTATTCCCAAAAAGATTTTTCTTCCCTGGCTGTTCATTCAGGAGAAACCCCAATCCTTACCTCCACAACCATTCCCAAAAATCAAAAAAAAACCCTGGAGTTAAGCCAGCAGGGACTCCCGGCATGCAATTCCCAGTTGCTCCGGTGATTTGGGGGAGCATTCCCGATGTGCCAGAGCCGTTCCCGATGTCCCTCTCTCCCAGGGCGGGTGACACTGTCCAACGTGTCCGAGCGCAAGGACAACATGAGGCTGGGGCTGAGCCTGGCCACCAACCCYCGCGACAGCAGCGTCCTGGTGAGCAGCAGGAATGTGGCAATCTGGGAATGTGGGATGGGAATCTGGGAATGCGGGAATATGGGAATATGGGAATCTGCGAATGCATGAGGGGGATCTGGGAATGTGGGATGGGAATCTGGGAAGGCGGGACGAAAATCTGGGAATGCGGGACGAAAATCTGGGAATGCGGGACGAAAATCTGGGAATGCGGGGCGGGAATCTGGGAATACATGAGGGAGATCTGGGAATGCGGAAATCTGGGAATGTGGGATAGGAATCTGGGAATCACGAGGGGGATCTGGGAATGTGGGATGGGAATCTGGGAATGCAGGGCGGAAATCTGGGAAGGTGGGATGAAAATCTGAGAATGCGCGAGGGGAATCTGGTAATATGGGATGGGAATGCGGGAATGAGGGACAGGAATCTGGGAATGCAGGACAGGAATGCGGGAATGTGGGGTGGGAATCTGGGAATGTGAGAATTCAGGAATGTGGGGCAGGAATGTGGGAATGGCGAGGGAAAGGCACAGCACAAGGTGAGGACATTGAGGGGCTCCAATCCAGAAGTTTTTTTTTCTGAAATGCAGGGAGAATTCTGGGGAGTTTGTCATAAAATAGAATAAAATGGAATCAAATAGAATAAAAGATGATAACATACAATGAAATAAAATAAAATAGAATAACGTAAAGTGAAATAAAATAAAAATTAAAATAATATAACGAAATGAAATAAAATGAAACAAAATGAAATAAAATTAAATTAAATACAACTAAATTAAATTTAAAAAAT
>NW_026623401.1:91320-107063 GCF_030028575.1 Malurus melanocephalus
CCCAGGGAGAAGGGAACAAAGTGCTGTCAGTGTTCAGGGGCAGCAGTGGCAGGGAAGGGATTCCAAGGGTTCCACAGACATCTGGGAATGGTTTTCCTCAGGATTGACACCTCGGGAAGACAAAAAACACCTTCTTCTTCCCAAGCCAGGAATCCGAGCATCCGGAATATTTTATCAGCACAGCTAAGAAGTAAAAATAGGGAAAGAATTCAGAGCTTGGCACAAAACAAAGCCTTCATTGACTGGGAGTCAAACGTGGTGGAATTTGGGAATTTAGAGCYGGGATTTTATCTTGGGGGGTTTAAACGGACTTTCCTGGCTTTCCTGGAGCTGGAAAGGAATGYAGAAGCTKGTCCRGCTCCTGGGAGCTCCTCATCCCATRGGATGTGATTCCCYAGCTCCATCACCCTTTTGGTGCTGGTCAGTTCCCAGGGCATAGAGAGGGCCTTGGGAAARTGGGATTTTGGGATCAAGGCCATAAAAGCATCACCAGATTCCCAGTGCCACTTCCGTCTTTATGGCCAGGAAATGTTCCAGCCCTTGCTGCAAAGGATAATTTGGATTTTAGGGAATTTTGGGAAGTGTTTATTCAGTGGGATGCAGGGTCAGCCTCTCCCTCTCCCTCATTCCTGGGATGGGATGGAGATGGAGGCACACAGAGGATCCCAGTGATCCACGAGCCACTCCATTCCATGGATTCTCTAACCCATAAAACCCACAGGAGGTGGGAAGGGCAGCTGATAAATCTCTGAAATTCAGGACCATCCGTGACTTTTCTAAGGAATGTTATAAAATATCAGCCAGACCGAGACGATCCTGAGCAATTTTCCCCACTGGAATCCAGGCAGCTCCTTCAATCCTCCCAGCTCCGGCTGCGGAGCCGAGCCCTGGGGTCCCCTCCGGGGTTTTTGGCTGCCTGGGAGCCAAGGATTCCGTGGGAAGGGAGGAAATGCCCGCCTTGTGTTCCACRGCAGGGCAGGGAATGACTCAGGGATCAGGAACGGCGCTGCGGGAGGAGCCGAGGCCGGATCCCGCTCCTCTTCAAAGTGGGGAATGATACTGGACGGGATCAAATTCCAAAGCTGAATCCCAAATGATGCCACTGGGTGTTATCCTTAGGAAGTGATCCCAGCAGAGTGGATTCCTGTGGCTTCTCCCCACCTTGCTGGGCCTGGAGTTCTTCTCCAAATGATTGGAATCTGATTTTTTCCCAATAAACCCTAAGAGGAAATACCTGGCTGGGAGTGAAGCTGTAAATCCCCCCTTTGCGAGAGGAATTTTGATAAATCCCTGGATTTTTCGCAGGATGCCAGACCTACATGGACATCATCATCGTCCTGGATGGATCCAACAGCATTTATCCRTGGGTTGAAGTCCAGCACTTCCTGATAAATATCCTGAAAAAGTTCTACATTGGCCCTGGACAGATCCAGGTACAGCCCTGAACCCTTTGTGCCACCCAGGGGCCCCTCTCAATGTCCCTTTTTCAGTCGATCTGCTGGAATTTGTCAAAATATTGGGATTTTTAACTCATTCCATGGGAAAAAAATGCTCCCATTCATGTCCCTAAGTGAGCTATGAAGGGAGCATATCCCACATCCCATATCCCACATCCCATATCCCACATCCCATATCCCAATGGGAACAGGAAGGAGGAAGCCCCATGGGAATATAGGCAGCTGTGAGGAGCTCTCCATCATCTTACTCCCAGTAATCCTGGGATGATTTGGGCAGGGATTTGGGCAGGATTTTGGTCAGGAATATCCCAAATTTGCCCAAATAACTCTGTCTGGTCCCGCCTGGAGATGCTGCAGGTCCAAACCAGGACACTGGGACACAGCACATCCAGATCACCCCAAACCTTGGGAGTAGGGCAGGGGAGAGCCATAAAATCAGAAATTATTAATGATCCCACAAAGGGAAAATGGGATGAAACAGGGATGAGAGACAGAATTTTAACAGCAGCCGGTTCTTCCCGTGGTTGGTCAGTCCCRTTGTAAGACGGGYGCTTGTTTTATGGGATTTGWTGGGATTTTGGGTGATATTCCCRTCGTTCCCAGGTGGGAGTTGTCCAGTACGGAGAGGACGTGGTCCACGAGTTCCACCTCAAYGACTACAGGTCGGTGCAGGAGGTGGTGGCAGCCGCCAGCCACATCGAGCAGCGTGGTGGCACCGAGACCAGGACCGCCTACGGCATCGAGTTCGCTCGGTAAAATCCCGGCTCACATTCCCAGGAAAACCATCAAAGCCCCGTTTTTCCCCTCTCTCCCTCTCCCTTCATTTTCTTGCCATTTAAAAAGGCGAGAACCGCCGGGGTTTGTAAATAATTCCTCAATTAACACTTCACAACCAAYGCTTTATCCTTCCCAAAACTGCTCCGTCTTTGTTCATGGCTGGAGCAGGCTTTGGAATGGCATCCTCAGGGATTTCCCAAAGGTTCCCACAGGTCCCCAAGACCCCTCGGGGTGGGCTCAGCAGCCCAGGATGTCGTTCCCATTCCCTCACAGCTCGGAAGCGTTCCGGAAGGGCGGCCGCAAAGGGGCCAAGAGGGTCATGATCGTCATCACRGACGGAGAGTCCCACGACAGCCCCGACCTGGAGAAGGTGATCGAGGACAGCGAGAGGGACAATGTCACCCGATACGCCGTGGCGGTGAGTGGGGGTGGCCTTTGGGGTTGGGAAAAGGGACAACATCACCCAATACATGGTGGCGGTGAGTGGGGGTGGCCTTTGGGGTTGGGAAAGCCTTGGAGAGCTCGGTGGCACTCTGGGAATCCCGAAATCCCAGGACAGCCTGTCCCCACTGCTCCTGGAGCATTCCAAGAGGTCCTCATGGCTGGTGTTGTGTTTGGGATGTTGAACTTGGGATTTGGCTGCCAGAGCAGGGAGCAGGGACAGCAGGACCCTGAATTCCTCAAGAGAATCCCCAAATTCCACAAGGGATGTCCAGGCTGGAGGTACCGCAGCAGTTCCTGTTTGTTCCCACAAAGTGGGGTCAGATCCAAGGATCCAAGGGGCTTCTCCCACCCTGACACCCCAAAAGGCTTTGGGATGGTTTAATCCATCCCAAAATGTCCCAGAGGAGTTTTGACCCCCCTGGAGCCCTGCAAGTGTCCCAGGTCAGGTCGGACATGGCTTGGAGCAGTCTGGGATAGTGGGAGTTGTCCCTGCCCACGGAACGGAATGAGCTTGAAGATCCCCTCYAATCCAAACCATCTGGGAATTACAAATCCACAAAAACCTCAGAGTCCTGGATTTTCTTTCCCACCAGGTGCTGGGTTATTACAACCGGCGGGGAATCAACCCCGAGGCCTTTCTGAACGAGATCAARTTCATCGCCAGCGACCCTGACGACAAACACTTCTTCAACGTCACCGACGAGGCCGCGCTCAAGGACATCGTGGATGCACTGGGAGAACGGATTTTCAGCCTGGAAGGTGAGGGWTGCTCCTCCCCAGCACATCCCAGGCCGGGAATGCGCCACCGATCCCTCATTTGTTGGATTTGGGCGCRGGCTCCGTGGTATCTGTCGGAGGCAGAGCCTAAAAATCTTGGAATATCTTTGGGTTTGAGGAAATAAAGACAAAAAATGTCTTTATTTGGAGCGTTTTGCATCTCTGCAAATATCGGGAGCAAAGATCCCTTTTCCAAAGGACACACCTCGTTCCGGCCGCTGAAATTCCGGCAGCTCTGATTTTTCTTTTTATAGAAAACCTTGGAAAGTTGGTATGGGGGAAATTTGAGTGCCAGTGCCTTCCTCATCTGTCAAATTCCAGGGTTATAATTCCAGGCCAAACCCACACACGGGGGCTTCYGGGGGTGCCAGACATCAGGAGATTATGGGAATAATGTTGGGATTTYGGGTTTAGTGGCTGGAATGAAATATCAGGAAATATTTCTGTCCTAAATGTCAGCTCTTGTGACAACTTTGTCCATCTCCCAAACTAAATTTATCCRGATTTCAGAGGAAAAATGCAGCCTGGAATGAACAATTGAAGCAGAGGAGGGAGGGCGTACACTGGAAATTAAATATTTGGGAACTTTTGCTCAAACCAACTCACAAACTCYCCAMARRTTTCCCAKTTTTCTTGGTCCAGCCAGTCTGGAKCTTCCCTGTGGAACTTGYCCTGAATRRGGAGTTTCYCTCAGTTGCAATTGTGAAGGAAAAGCCCCCAAATCCCCATTTTGGGGTGATCATGGAGCTCTGAGAGGGGAGAAGCTGCACCCAGAAGAGTTTCCAGAGCTGTTCACATTTGTGGAATTGGGGGGATTTAGGGAGAAATGGGATCATCGGGGGGATGTAGAGCTGCTGGAGCAATTCCAGAGGAGCCCTGGAAGCCCCTCTGGAGCCAGGCTGGGAGATCTGGGAATGCTCCCCTGGAGAAGGGAAGGATCCAGGGAGAGCTCAGAGCCCCTTGCAGGGACTAAAAGGGCTCCAGGAGAGCTGGAGAGGGACTGGGGACAAGGGATGGAGGGACAGCACATAGGGAATGGCTTCCCACTGACAGAAGGCAGGGATAGGTGGGATATTGGGAATAATCCTACCGTGTGAGGGTGTGGAGGGGCTGAGCTGGAATTTCCAGAGCAGCTGTGGCTGCCCCTGGATCCCTGGCAGTGTCCAAGGCCAGGCTGGAGCACCCTGGGATAAGCAATGGTGTTCCTACCCATGGAATGGCTGGAATAGGATAGGAACCCACCCAGGCCCTGCTCAGCCCCTCCAGGAAAACAATCCCACATTCAACACAAATTCCCTCTTTTTTTTTTTTTTTTTTTTCAAGGAACCAACAAGAACGAGATCTCCTTCGGACTGGAAATGTCCCAGACGGGATTTTCATCCCACGTTGTGGAAGTAAGAGAGGAAATGCAGGAATTTTTTTCGGTCCTGCCTTGTCCCATTTGTCACCCCCCACTCCATGTGGGAGATCGGGATTTGGGACAAATCATTAATTAAGGAGTTAAATCATTAACACAAGAATAAGGGAATGCTGCTGGATYATCCCATGGGAAAGGAGGTGTCAGGAGAGCATTCCTTAGGATCTGCAGCAGCTCTTCCCGATCCCACTAACTCATGGGAAAGATGTGCTGGGATGTCCATGGAAAAAGTGCCTGGGAATTCCCTGGGGGGAAAAGCCCACTGGAAAGATAGGAATAGGGTGGAAGTGTCATTCCAGCATTTTTAAAACCCTTTGGCATTCTGAGTGCGCTTGGAAGAACAGGATGAGAGGGATGGAATTGCCTCCCTTCGGAAAGAAATCCTCTCAGACCATTCCTGTTTTCCCACAGGATGGGATCCTGCTGGGAGCTGTGGGAGCCTACGACTGGAATGGAGCTGTCCTGAAGGAAACCAGCAGCGGGAAGGTCATTCCCTTACGGGAATCGTACCTGCAGGAATTCCCGGAGGAGCTGAAAAACCACGGAGCGTACTTAGGTGAGAAAGCCTAACGGGGCTGTGCTGGGGTGGGGGGAATTTGGGATTTTATCCTCAATAATGGGATATTCCTCAGTGGAGGTGGGATTGTGGGACAGCTGYGGGATGCAGTGCAGGAGCATCCTCACGAGCACGGACCGTGGCACGAACGGGGTTGAAATCCGGGAGCGACTGAGCCGGCGGCTCATCCACAGCTTTCCTTGGAATGGTTTCAAAGCACCGATGGAATTTCATGCCTCGGCAGGAAATACCTGCTGGGTTAATCCATTCCATGTGCGGCCACTGCAGCTCGGGAATAAAAATATCGGCTGGGATTGTGAAATGAAGCTTGTCCTTGGAGATGTGGCTGGGGCACAAGGAGAGCTGGAAATCTGTGGGATCAACGCCTCAAGGCTCTTCTCTGGGATGGTGAAGAGTACTGGGAGCTGGGGCGTTCAGGGATGATCCTCAGTTTGGGAATCTCCCTGCAAGAGGGGCATTTTTAGGGAAAGAGGAACCCTGGACAAAGCCAGGGAAAGGCACATCGGAAGCCTGAAAATCCCTGGAGGTATTCACAATTCAAGCGGATGTGATTCCAGGGAACGAGAGTCAGTTTCAGGACTGTAAATTTAATGGAATCCCAGAATCCTGGAATGGTTTGGGTGGGAAGGGACCTTAAAGCCCATCCCACTCCCTTCCATGGGCAGGGACTCCTCCCACTAAACCAGGCTTCTCCAGGCCCCATCCCGGCCTGGAACATTCCAGGGATCCAGGGGCAGCCACAGCTTTTCTGRAGAGCCCATTCCACTTCCAAGAATTTAAGTGGAATTTAAACCTGAGCATGAAGGTTCAGGATCCTGGACCTGGGGTCAAAAACCAGAACTCGGCAGCCCCATCTTTGTATTCCCAAAAAATCCAGTCGGCAGCCACAGGRAGTGCTGCAGCCCAGCGATCCCAGAGTAGCAGGAAAAAGGGATTGCTCAGGGCCATTGGCTTGAGTGGGGTTGTTTCTATGAGGACTCGTCAGGAATGGTTTTGATGGATTCATGGAACTGGGAACGTTGACATCCAAGCACTGGGAAAGCTTTCCCTGCCTGGTGCTCCTGGAGGAGCCGAGCACCTCACGAGTGTTTGTCCAGCTTGATGTGAGCCATGGAATGAAGCACTCAGAAGTCTGGGAATTGAAAGAATTGGACCCACCTTCAAGGAAAGGATTGGCATGGGAATGGAGTGCCAGAACTCCTGGCACTGTTCTGTCTGGGGCAGCACCAGGGTGAGCGGCTCAGAGGCGTTGGGGTCGATCCAGGTGCCTTTATCCTTGGAAAAATCCAGGTTTTTTCAACGATCCCTCTCTGGGAAGCGGCCAGAGCTGCTGCTGGGGGCTGAYGGGCAGCAGATCCCAGGATCAGGCTGGGAATTCTCACTGCATTCCCTCCCCATTCCAGGTTACACTGTCTCCTCTGTTGTTTCCACGGAGCACGAGCGGATTTACGTGGCGGGAGCGCCGCGGTTCAACCACACGGGCAAAGTCATCCTGTTCAGCATGCACAGCAACCGCAACCTCACCATCCACCAGGCCCTCAAGGGCGAGCAGGTAATTCCTTTGGGAATGCCGTGACAATGTTTCCCGGTGGAAAAATAAATCCTCTCCCTTGATTTTTCCAAAGTCGGAACGGCCGTGTGGCTGTGGATGTCCCGGTTGTCACTTCATCCAGTGTGGCCATGGCAGGGACAGGGTTTGGAACATCCCTATGGATCCCAGGGAATGACAGGATGGACAGATGGAGGGATGGATGGATGATGGCATCCCGTCCCATTGTTGCCACCCAGAAATGAAATTCAAGATGATTTTAGGATAGGAGGGAATATAAAAGTGGGTTTTTATTGGAGTTTCGGGAGTAGCCGAAGAGGAATATCCACAAAATCCTGTCCCTACAGGGATGAATAGAGTTTGATAGGTTTCAGGAAATTATCATAATTGATAAAAAGTACTAATTAGGAGGACAAGTGGTGATGCAGTTCCCCTGAGGTCAAGCCCCTTCTCTGCAGCCCCCACCCTCGGTCCCTGCTGTCCTTGGTTATGGAGATGGGTCTTGAAGACCTCTTGGTTCCCAGGAAGAACCAGGATAGGATGGGGGACCTTGTCCCTCCAAGGCTTGGAGTTTGGAATGTGTTCAGTCTCCCAGCTGGGGAGGAGGGCAGGGAAAAGTCCTGGGATGGTGACAAATATAGAAAAGGAAAAAGGCAAAAATCCCTCCGGCCTCCTCCAGATCGGCTCCTACTACGGCAGCGAGATCAGCGCCCTGGACGTGAACGGCGATGGTGTCACCGATGTCCTGCTGGTGGCGGCGCCCATGTTCTTCAGCGAGGGCCGCGAGCGGGGCCGCGTTTACGTCTACGCCCTGCAYGGGGTGAGCCACAGRCCYGGRCMGGACAYGGGGCTTTGGGACAGCAAATCCTGTCCCCCATCCCACCGTGGCAATGGGGCTCGTGCCACCCCTGTGCCCTTCCCTGTCCCAGCTTCCCTCAATCTGGCTCAATATTCACTTTCTGTGCCAAATTCATCGGGATCCAGGGGYACGGGGAAGGTCRTGCTCTACATCCAAGGATTCAGTGCCTGCCTGGAGCACGGAATTCTTACACCTAAAGCAGAACTGGTTATTTTTTATGGAATTATTTGTGGTGCTGGCAGTCTCAGGGGCTCACCATTCCTTTGGGATGTGCCCCACTGAAAATCCCACAGCCCTGGGGGGAAGAAATCCCACACTTCTTTCCTTGGAGAATCCCTCCCACATCAATGCACTATTCCTTCAGGGTTTCTCCTCTTCCCAGTYCTGCTGCTGATGCTTTGGGAATTGTTTTCCCTCCTTTTCCCTTTCCCCCATGGCAGAACCTCTTCATTCCCAGCGGAGCCCTCGTGGACCTGCCGAGTTACCAGAATTCCCGTTTCGGCTCCTGCATCGCCGCCGTTCCTGACCTCAACCAGGATTCCTACAACGACCTGGTGGTYGGGGCCCCTCTGGAGGACGAGCACCAAGGAGCCATTTACGTTTTCCTTGGATTTCGGGAGACCATCCTGAAGAAGTACAAGCAGGTGGGGATCCCCCATGCTCTGTTTTCCCCATCCTTCACGGGAATAAAYTTAATTTGTCCCTATTTTAAGGACCGATGGAGCAGGACAAACCCACAYGTGTTAATTATTGTTAATTATTATGGACAGACATTCCCCTCTTTTGGGACTTCCAAGATAAATCGCTGGAATTTAAGCATTGGAACAGCAGTGGTGGGATTTAAAATGTGGGGATGTGGCACTTGGGGACTTTGGTGGTGGTCTTGACAGTGCTGGGGAATGGTTGGACTCAGGGATCTTGGGTGGCTTTTCCAACCTAAATTATTCCATGGAATAGCAGGGAAAAGGCTTGGAATGATGGGCAACATTTGGCATTCATTGCAAGGGATTGCTATATATTTATTCATTCACTATAAATAAATTACTGATATTTATTCATTTATTTATTACACTTTTGGTAAATATACTGGTAAATATATATTTTGGCAAATATAGAATAGGCAGAGTAAATCCAGTGTAAATCCTAGATGGTGTCTCCAAGCAGGAACCGCCCTCATTCCCTGGAAAGTCGTGTTTAGTTCAAGCCCTTGGAATGGGGCACCTCCAGCAGCGAGGAGGAGCCGGCAGGGCAGGCCCTTGGCAGGCCGGGATGCTCCAGCTGGAATCCCGCCTGGACTGTTCCCATTCCCTTCCAGAGGATCGCGGCCGCCGACCTCGCTCCGGGCCTGATGTATTTTGGCTGCAGCATCCACGGGCAGCTGGACCTGAACGAGGACGGACTCGTGGACGTGGCCGTGGGCTCCCTGGGCAGCGCCGTGGTGCTCTGGTCAGCCGGGGCTCCTTGGTGCCCTCTYCTGATTTCCTCTGCCCAAACATTCTTCCAGGGAAAACTGATCTCCCAACAATCCAAGCCATCTTCCCCAAATAATGACCCTGTGTCCAAAGAGGCTGTGGGATCTCAGTGCTGTTGGATCCTAAAAAAGTGCCAGAGCTCCATGGTTTTCCATGGAGTTTCATCCAGAATTCTCCACAAGTTCCAAATCCATTTGTGGTGCTTTGCCCAGAACCCCCCTGGTCTGATTTAATTAGAACAACATTTTCAATTATTAATTAATGTYTGGAGAGTCCCTGGGAGGTGTGGGGGTGGAAGGGCCTGTGCCCAGGTGAGATGGGTCATCCTGGGCTCTGCTTGGAGAGGGCCTTTGRTCTTCCTCAGCCTTCTGAGGGAAGTGGGGAAAAGGAGGGGAAGGGAGGGAAAGGGAGGGATAAGGGCCATCTTGGAGCTGTGGGAGCCTCTAGGATGTCCCACCCGTGCCCCCTCCCCACCCGCAGGTCCCGCAGCGTGGTCCRGATCAACGCCAGCCTCCGCTTTGAACCCCCCAAGATCAACATCTTCTCCAAGGACTGCCGGCGCAACGGGAAGGAGGCCRCCTGCCTGAGGGCCTTCGTCTGCTTCACCGCCCTCTTCCTCTCCGCCCGCTTCCAGACTGCCAGCGTGGGTGAGCACCAAATTCCCATTCCTGCCCTGTTCAGGTCTCCAGCCCCATGGGAACACCCAACTTTTGGGATGGGAACCATCCAAGAGCTCAGAGGATCTCCCGTGTCTCCCCCGTGTTTGTCCCTGTTCCAGCTGCGTCCCTGTGTTCTGACGGTGGCTCTGCCAAAGGAACTCCCCCGGGATAAATCCCACCTCATCCCTCACCCATTCCCAGGGCTGAGCTCTCCTGGGGTCGGCCTTCCCGTGCTCTGTGCCTTTCCTGCACTCTGTGCCCGGGGAATGTCACACTGTTGGGATCAGAGAGGACGTGCCCGGCCCATATTCCACAGGGCTCATCCATCCCTCCCGCCGTGGCAGCGGGACACATCTGCCGGCCAGATGTTTCCCTGAGATCCAGGACAGCTGGCCAGCTGTCCTATTAAACCCTTGGATGGTGCCATGACCCCGAGCCTCCCCAGAAGATTCCCAGGAGCCAGAGTAGCAGGGAAGGCTCAGATCCCTGCGAGCCGGCAGCAAACACTGGCAAAGGAAAATCAGGATGCAAAGCCAAAGGAAAAACTCCCAGCCCCCAGAGCAAGGGTTTTGTGCTGGCAGACCCAGAGTTTTCCTCCCGGCTGCTGTCCCTGGGGATAAAATCAGAGTGGGGTTTCCTTGTTCATTGGATTTCACATTTATTTCCATGCGGAAGAGCCACCCCTCTGTGCTGGAGCCAGGCTGGGAGAGCTGGGAATGCTCTCCTGGAGAAGGGAAGAGCTCAGAGCCTCTTCCAGGGCCTAAAGGGGCTCCAGGAGAGCTGGAGAGGGACTGGGGACAAGGGATGGAGGGACAGGACACAGGGAATGTCTTCAAACTGACAGCGGGCAGGGATAGGTGGGATATTGGGAAGGAATTCCTGGCTGAGAGGGTGGGGAGGAGCTGGGCTGGAATTYCCAGAGTAGCTGTGGCTGCCCCTGGATCCCTGGAATGTCCGAGGCCAGGTTGGAGCATTCTARGACAGTGGAAGGTGTCCATGCCCATGGAATGGGATGGGATTTAAGGTCTCTTCCCATCCAAACCATTCTGGTATTCCGTGGTCCCCTGCAATCCCTGCTTGTGATTCCCTGGGTTGAGAATCTCCAGTTTCTTTCCAGCAGCAGTGCAGGAATCACACGATGTCCATAAATCATCCAGATGAGGAGAGAGCGCCYGTGAACATATGAGAGGCGAACAATCCCATCCCCACCCAGATTTCACACCGCATGGYGCAATAATTCCCTTCCAAAGTTTTCCCGGGATTGTCTGCCAGCAGCAGGCTGTGACCCGATTTCCCTGTATTTCCCTCAGCAGGGCACGGGCGCTGGGGCCGCTCTGGAGCCAGGCCRAGTGTCCCCATGGCCTGAGCCAGTGTGTCCCCACAGGGCTCAGGTACACCACGACCATCGATGAGCGGCGCTACTCGCCACGGGCGCACCTGGACGGCGGCGGAGACCGCGCGGTGCCGAGGACAATGACACTGCCCGCGGGCCAGGAGCTGTGCCACACCCTGCCCTTCCACGTCCTGGTGAGTGGAGCTGGGATCGCCTCCTCGGCCAGCTCCACGCTCAGACAGATCCCTGGGGMGGGAATGAGCCTCATCCCGCTGGATTCCTGCGGCGGTCGGGACGGAGCTGCCAGCACGTGGCGGCYGCCGGGTCCCCAGGCGGTGACCTCACCGCAGCCCGGCGGCCACGTGCTCCGTCTCACGAGCCGTATCCTCGGGGAGAGCATGTGCTCCTCATGCTGGGTTGGGCTGGTTTTCCTGCTCCAAAGCCAGGGAAGGTTTATTTTTCCCATCGGGAATTCAGTGTCCCCATGCCAGCCCCTGGCGGTGTCCCCTGTGCCCCAGCGGGGTCCCAGCCCCGGGTGCAGGGCCGGTGACGCCCTCGCTGGCAGGGAGCAGCTGACGCACGGACCTGGCCAAACCCAAACATTCCCAGGGAATGAGGAGAATCCTGCAGAGGCCAGGCAGGCCCAAGCTGCCAGACTGGCCCGGCCCCAAGCCCCGGCCTGAACTGCCGTGAACTTTTGGGAAATCTGAGGCTGGAGCTGGAGCTGGAGCTCGTGATTCAGCCCAAAAAGCTTCTCCTGCAGAGCATCCCTCTGCACCCCGGGGCAGGGCATGGGGCGAGCTCCTGGGGGCTACTGGAGGGCAGGGATGTATGGGATACTGGGATTCCTGGCTGGGAAGGTGGGCAGGGGCTGGGATGGGATTACCAGAGAAGCTGTGGCTGCCCCTGGATCCCTGGAGGTGCCCAAGGATGGACGGGGCTTGGAGCCACCTGGGAACATGGGATCTGTTTTTCCTTCCCACCCAGCCCTGGGCAGGGGCTGCAGGGCTGATCTGAGCCCTTTGGGGATACCCCGAGGTGCTGCCCCTGCCCTGTGAGCAGCCTCGAGCCCCTCCCCGATGTTATCCATGTGCCGCAGGACACGGCGGATTCCGTGAAGCCGGTGACATTCTCCATTGACTTCGAGCTGGAGGACCCCGAGCACGGCCCCATGCTGGAGGACGGATGGCCCACCTCGCTCAGGGCCGCTGTAGGTAGCAGCTGCCACCTCCCAAAGTGTCACCTCCCAAGGTGCCACCTCCCAGGCAGATTTCTCTCCTGGGGTGTCGTCACCAAGCCGCTCTCACTGTCCCCCCAGGTCCCCTTCTGGAACGGCTGCAGTGAGGACGAGCACTGTGTCCCCGACCTGGTGCTGGACGCCAGAAGTGACATTCCCAGTGCCATGTGAGTGTGTGACCCCAGAGTGCCACCAGCTGGGGMCAGTGCCACAATCCAGCCCCAGTCCATGCTCCATTAATCCCGACATTGCTGGTTCTCCATTGAGCTCCAATYCATGTTCCATAAATCCCGACACTGCCAGTTCTCCATCCAGCATCCCCACAAGGTTCATCCAAGCCCTCCATGAGGTGCTCCTCGGTATTCCGAGGCTCTCCCTGCTCCCTGTCCGGAATGAATCCGTGGTTTTTCAGGGAACCCGCAATCCTGCTGATATTTGGTGCCATGGTGATGAGTTCCAGGGATACAAATCCGGAAATAACAGGGAATAACTGCAAGGCTGGCATTACCCACCTGGCAATTACAGGCTTGACTCATGGAAATAATTCCTCAYTGCAGCTCCGTGGTTAAGGAGCTATTAAAGGTTATCCCTGAATCCAGAGGAAGCATGGAGCAGCTCCRAGGGCTGGAGCCCCTCTGGAGCCAGGCTGGGAGAGCTGRGARTGTTCYCCTGGAGAAGGGAAGGATCCAAGGAGAGCTCAGAGCTCTTTGCAGGGAATAAAGGGGCTCCAGGWGAGCTGGRGAGRGACTGGGGWCAAGGGATGGAGGGACAGGACACAGGGAATRGCTTTAAGATGAAAGAGGGATAGAYGGGATATTGGGAAGGAATTGTTCCCTATGAGGGTGRKGAGGRGCTGGGCTGGAMTTCYCAGARAAGCTGTGGCTGCCCCTGGATCCCCWGGAATGTCCAAGGCCAAGGYTGGWCATTGGGGCTGGGAACAACCTTTGCTTCTGGGATGGGATCTGTTCTTTCCTCACATCCCAGCTGTCCCAAGCCCTCCCAATGACATTCCCACTGTTAACCAAAAATCTCAAACTTTGGGACAATGGGAGGAATTCCTAATTCCTGATTCCATAGCAGCACATCAGGACATGGGGAGAGCAGGGATTTCCCCGCACTGCCCCATGACATAAAATCCCAGGAATGCCCCTTCTTTGCAGGGAATTCTGCCGGAGGGCGCTGCGGAGGGGCGACTGCTCAGCCTTCAGCCTCTCCTTTGACGCCTCCGTCTTCGTCATCGAGAGCAGCAGGAGAAGGGTGGCCGTGGAGGCGACGCTGGAAAACCACGGGGAAAACGCCTACAACACCATCCTCAACATCTCCTTCTCCAGGAACCTGCAGTTCGCCAGCCTGATCCCCAAGGTGAGGCTCCCGTGGGAGATCTGACTTTTCCAGAGGCGCTGCCGATCCCGGCGGGATGAGAGAGACGCAGCCCGAATCTCCAACCCTCGTAAATCAGAGCTGTTTATGGGCTCYGTTTCTGAGCGCTCCCAGCTCTTTATTTTGGAAAGACAAAAGCGTTTGGGTTTTAAGAGCCTGAGCGAAGGTCAGGCGCAGAGGAAATTATTTCTCTCTMTTTTTCTCCGCCAGCTGTTTAAAAATACTCCCTGCCCACAGCCAAGTTCCCGTCGGGAATGAGTTTTTGCAGCTGAGAAATAACTCCTGAAAGTCGGGGCTGATAATGGGAATGTGGCCACAGCTCAGCATCGAGCCGGGCAATGCCACCTCTCCATGATTCCCCCTGGATGATCCCAGAGTGTCCTRAAAATGTCACCCCCTTCACTGACTCAGTCACGGGGTGACCCCTCCCTTTTCCCAGYGAGGTTTGGGAATGTGCTGATGCTGCTGAGCCGTCCCTCACTCCCCCATGACTTCATCCCTGCCCGCAGATCCCGTCTCCTTTGTTTTTCTCTGAGCCGTGCCAAGGGAAAATTGTGGGGCTCGTTGCCCACAAAATGAGAAAAATGCATTTTTTGGAGATTAATCCAAATGAAGTGAGGGGAGCAGGGAAAATCCCCGGAGTGGTGGGGAACAGAAAGCACCGGGCAGCTGGACATGGAAGTGTCACGGATAAAGGGCTTCTGGCTGCCCCTCCTAATAGGGGAACATCCAGAGGGGATGGATATCTCTGTCATATACATAAAAAGTGGCTGTGGCCCCAAAAAGTCCATAATTTCAGCAGATAAGGGGCGGAGAAGCATCGGGCTGTGCTGGGATATTCCAGCTTCCRGGAAGGACTATTCCAGTGGCACCAGCTCAGACTGATCCCTTGTCAGGGGAAAAAGCTGGAATAGCTCATCCTCTCATGGTGAGRGTGGGCACCTGCTTACAGCTGGGCTGTGGAGGAGGCAGAGCAGCATTGGCATCCTATCCCCATCCCATCCCGCCCCATCACATCCCACCAGGGCTTTTCAACAAGCAGATCTTCTCCAGCCTGGCTGGAGAGKTGGAAGGCATTCCCGCAGCAGGAATGTGGATATTGAGGTCAGGGAATTCCATCTTTGCTGGTGGYCATGCGGGATAACAGCTCATGTTGTCCCCCAGTGCTTCGCAGTGATTCCTCTTCACAGAGAAAGCAGGAATGCCAGGAATAATCAGGTTCATTCATCCACCACTGTAGTTCAATTCAGAAGGAGGATTTCAGTCAGAAAGCTGGAAATGGCTTGGTAGAGATGGTCCTTCCCAGGAACATCCGTGAATGCATGGGAAGGATTCCCAGCTGGAGCCAGTGGGTGGGTGGGATGATTGGCTGGTGGGTTGGTGGTTGGTTGGATGGGCCATTGGTTCGATTGTCCATTGGTTGGGTTTTGGTTGGTTGTTGATTGTTGATGTTGTTCCTTCATTCATCAGTTTGCTGACCATTTGTTAGTTGGTGGTTGGTCATTGCTTGGTTGGTGATCATTTGTTGATTGGTCATTTGTTGGTCATTGATTGGTCATTGGCTGGTCATTGGTTGGTCACCGGTTGGTTGGTCAGGCATTGACTGTTCATTGGTCAGTCATTGCTGGTCACTGTTTGGTCATTGCTCAGTTGTTTTCCCAAAGCCAAGGCCCGCTTTGAGCCCTTCAGGTCTCTCTCAAAGCTCCGGTTCCGGGGGCTCATTCCCGGTGTCCCGGACACTCCGTGTCCCATTCCAGGACGACGCGGATGTCGGCATTGACTGCGCCGCTGATGACCGCCACCCA
>NW_026623401.1:107412-109244 GCF_030028575.1 Malurus melanocephalus
CTGCCCCCAGCACAGCCACAGGGTCACATCCGTCACCTCTGGGTGACTCCAAACAGGATTTTAAGGATAAACTTTTGGCTCCTTCCCTTTTGGAGTCTGAAAGGTGTGTTAGGGATGCTGGGATGGTTGGGATGCTGAGTGCCCTGCTACTCAGGGAGCCCCAAAATCCAGCTTGGCTCCTCCAGGAGGAGGAGCTGGACTCCAATCCTTTGGAAAAATTTAATGTTGGCTTCARACCACTGATGGGAGTTTCCCCGAGCTCCTTCCTTGCAGGATGAGGTGTTTTCCCTGCCTGAGAGGTTTTCCTTGCTCAGAGGTGCCTCTGGATCCTGCTCGGAGCATGTCCAACCCCCATCCCCAGGTCGGGACATCCTTCAAACCAGTGTTCGCAGCACTTGGAATGAGCCCAGATCCAGTTTATTATTTTTATAAGCCATAAACCCTTTGGAAACATCAAATTCAGGGATAAGGTGGGGAAGGAAAACCAGGAAAACGCAGCCACTGAGGATCCACATGGAATCCCACCTGCCACCCATGGGAAAAGGGCCCAACACAAGCAGGATCTGGAGATAAAATCTCCCCAGCTCCCGTATCCATCTGGAACCTTTCCTTGATAATGATGGATGAGCTGCAGGCACCAGGCTCGGCTCTGCAGCTCCCGAAATTCTCGAAATTCCCGGTGGAATGCCTGYGGCTGCTAGAGGAGCCTGCTCCCGGTGACCTACGGGGTTAGGAATGTGTCCGCAGCCGTCAGGTAGCGCCGCTCCTGCCAAAACAAAGACGGGCTGGAATTGGGATTTGGCCTTGGAGCGGCGGGAGCGCTCCCGTTCCAGCCGTGCCGGAGGTCCCGGCGGAGGGGACACTGGTCCCGATTTATCCTGGGAGGCGATCCCGCAGGCGGGATGAGCGGAG
Organism: Malurus melanocephalus; assembly: GCF_030028575.1. Taxonomy (NCBI): domain Eukaryota; kingdom Metazoa; phylum Chordata; class Aves; order Passeriformes; family Maluridae; genus Malurus; species Malurus melanocephalus. The sequence goes on from NW_026623401.1 coordinate 108,325, forward strand.
CGGGCTCYGGAGGGATCCGCTTCCCAAGGGAAAAACAACGCGGGGCTGAGAGAATTCCCGCAAATCCTCCTCTCTGCCTGGGAGGGCGCTGATCGGCCCCGGAGCGATCGGGAATGGTGTCACCCGAAACGCTCTGGGGCCGGAGTTTGGGATTTTTTTTCTCGCTGACGTTTTTCCCGATTTGTTTCCCTTTCCACAGGTCGCTTTCCGCCTGGATTTTGAGTTCAGCAAGTCCGTGTTCCTGCAGAGCATGGAGATCCACATGGTCGCCAGCAGGTCTGTGGGCGCTTCCCCCTCTGGAATCACGGAATCCTGGGATGGAAGGGACCTTACAGCCCATCCCGTGCCACCCCTTTCCCTCTCCTTCCCCATCCCAAGCCACTCCAATCCCCATCCAGCCTTGGACAATTCCAGGGATCAGGCAGCYGCAGCTTCTCTGGGCACCCTGGGATGTTTCCAGCTTCCCTAGGGATCCCTTCTTCCACATCCAAAGGTTTTTGTGGAATAACCCCAAGCAGACTCGGTTGTTGTGGGTTATGCCAGCCCCAGGCTCCCAAACTAGACTGGTTTTATTTATCTGGGGATTTATATCCATGATTTTTCCATGCCTGTGGAAACTGCCAGGCTCTGCTGGATCTCCAGCCCCTGCTGCTTTCTCATCCATGCTTCCATTGCAAATATTTCCCAAGAAAAATGTCTCCCAATAACTTTGCAATATTCTCCTTACTCCCCCTTCCTGCACAGGCAAAGATTTCCCGCAAGGAACTGAAATTTTATTGATGAATTAATTAAAAAAAAAAAAAAAAATCACCAATTATTAGAGCAGGGAAGGATTCCCCTGCACCACTTTGAGCTGCTGCAGGTGACGCCTCCCTCCAATTTAGGATGGGATTCTATCCCAATTCAGGATTGGATTCTAT
>NW_026623401.1:109609-122544 GCF_030028575.1 Malurus melanocephalus
GGGATTATATCCCAATTTAGGATAGGATTCTAGCTCAGTTTAGGATGGGATTCCATCTTTTATGGAGGTGAATAAAAATCCTGGAATAAAATTGCTGCCTTGACCAAAAAATCAAAAGTTCAGCCTTCCAAAAAAAAAAAAACCCAAAATTCCAGAGGGGATTGGGCTCCTGGCTGACCCCCTGTGGCTTCGTTGCAGTGACAGYGAGGAGGAGGAGAGCACCAGGGAGGACAATGTCGCCCACCTCAACTTCCAGCTGAAGTACGAGGCCGACCTGCTCTTCACCAGGTGAGAGACGCAGCTCCCGGGAGGTCACGGAATGTGGGATATCCCTYGGGAAAAGCAGCCGGGAGCAGGCTTCAAGCAGAGCTTTAATTTGGGAATTGATGTAAAAACCGGGAGCTGGAGGAGCCGTAAAATCAGGGAGAGATTTTTGTAGAATTCCCCAGCTGTGGGGAGCTGGGCTCTCCCGACGTTTGAAGGGACAGATGTTATGGGAGAGGTGTGAGGTCAAGTTTTTATGGGAAAAACAGGGATTTCTTGGAGGTGACAATGGCCATAACAGGTGTTCCCRGTGTCTGGGCCGGCAGCCATCCCACAAATCCAGCAGAGGGATGAGAGTGGAATCACCAGGAATTAAAGTCTGGGAGAGGCAGGGATGAAGGCACGGATAATTCATGGAGCTGATGGGAAAAGCAGGGACCCCRAAGCACATTCCCTGGCACTGTCTGCTGGAATCCTGAGGAGATTTTTGAGACCTTCGGTCATTTTATATCTTTTCCTCTCAGACATTGAAAATAAAATCCCTTTAAAACTCGGGATTTATGGGGAGCGAGGGGATTCTCCGGTTCAGGACGAAGGGGAAGCGTGGAAGGGGAAGAACAGCACRGAAAATATCAAATTTGGGAACTTTGGCACGGAAAAGGAGGGCRATAATTTTAAAGAATGTGGGGATTTGGGGCTATGTGCCATTGCAGGTGCTCCCAGCCCAGGTCCTACAGGACATTCCTGGCTCCTTTCCCTCCTCTCCAGCTGCAGAGCAGRGATTGATTTAGGGTTAGCTGGGGCCTTGGATAGCTCTGCTTTATTGAAAGGGGRAGAAAATCCTGCAAAGAAAGAGAAAATCCTGCAAAGGAAGGGGAAACCCTGCAAAGGAAGGGGGAAACACTGCAAAGAAAGGGGGAAACCCTGCAAAGAAAGGGAAAATCCTACTAAAAAATGGGAAATCCTACAAAGAAGGGGAAAATCGTACAAAGATCACCCCTGGTCACCCCATGTTCCCCCAGGACCTCGAGCCTGGACCATTACGAGATCCGAGCCAACAATTCCCTGGAAAGATCCAACGGYGCCGGGCCCCCCTTCCACTGCACCTTCACGGTGAGGAGGGATCTGACCCTGTGGGACCCCCAGGAGTTATCCCAGATTTGGGATGGGCCCTGGGATCCTCATCCTGGGATCCTGGCACATCCCTGTGCTCTTTCCTGCAGCTGCAGAACCTGGGATTCTTCCCGGTGGCSGGGCTGACCCTCCGGCTGACCATGCCCGTGGCCACCCGCGGGGGCAACCGCCTGCTGCTGCTGACGGAATTCCGGCCCGAGCAGGTACGGGGGATTCCAGCTGCTTTGGGATAGGATTCATGCCCAGGTATGGGAGCATTCCAGCCCATTTGGGATGGGATTCCAGCCCAGTTTAGGATAGGATTCTATCCTGATTGATGATGGRATTCCAGCCCAGTTTAGGATGGATAGGTGCCTTCTGCACAGGGACAGGGAGGGAGGAATTCCATGGAAAGTCCCTCCATCCTTTGGGAACACCCCTGTRCCCACACCTGGGTCATGCCCAGAGAGACTTAGCATTCCCTTGGCTGGAAATATGGAATCATGGATTCATGGAAACATGGAAAATGGCAGAGGCCAAAGGGTTTATTCCAAGGATTTCTCCAATCTCAACCTCCCTCCAGTGTGCAGCGAATTCCTGAGGGTCTAGGAAGCGTTGGCTGTGCCTGGAATGAACTCCAGGCTTGAGCCTGGAATTTGGGAGGGCTAGGAGCAGATTCCAGGGCTTCCCAGGCCGATGGAAAGAGCCTGGCACCTTTATGGATGGAATTTACTATGGATGGAATTTTTATGGGTAGAATTTTTATGGATGGAGTTTCCACAAATGGTATTTTTTAGGGATGGAGTTTTTATGGATGGATTTGGCCTCCATTGGGAATTGGGAATTCTGCTGGGAATGTTTTGTGACACAGCTCTGGCAGAATCCTTGTGTCACCGGTGCCACCCTGGCACACATGGCCGGAATCTGGGATGAGGCTCTCTGCCAGGCTGGGTTTTGCTGGGAAGAGGCACAAAACTTGGGAATTCATTCCCGTAGGACACCGGGATTCCTCCAGCCCAGCAAGCACGGCTTGATCCCAACTSCAGCAAATCCTGGGATGTGCTGGGGACCCTCAATCCCACCGGGATGGGAGTGCAGGGAAGTGACCACCACGATCCCTGTGTCCATWCCGGAATTCCATTGGCTTTTCCCACAGGAAAACACGCCCTGCAGCATCTGGGGGAACACCACGGACTATCGGAGGAGCCCGGCTGAGGAGGACCTGTCCCGCACCCCACACCTGGTACTCACCCCCACAGCACCCATCTCAGCTCCAGGAGACCCCAAAACAGGGAAAATCCCAAAGCAGGAATGGCCCACAGACATGGGAGGGGACGGGCATGTAGCCACTGGAGTTTTTGGGGAACTTTTAGGAATTTTTAGGAGACTTTTAGAATTTTTTGAGAGATTTTAAAGCCCTTCAGTAGTTTAATTTTTCCTCTCAGGTACTACATATAAAAYCCCTTTAACACTCAGCATTTATGGGGAGCAAGGGGATTCTCCAGCTCACAAAGATCATTCTTTTCCAAGGGAAAACTTGGAGGAGAAGAGCAGCCCCAAARAAAAGAGCAAATTTGGGAAGCTCGGGGTGGAAAACGGGGAGCTAGTTGTAAGGAATGTGGGGATTTGGCCACACGGGAGGATGGGCACGCAGCCCCTCCACGGGGATTCTCCCTCCCTCGGCGACTGCTGGGGATCAGTCCCAGGGGGATTTTCCCTCCTTTTCCAGCGCCGATCCCACGTTTCCCTCTGCAGAACCACAGCAACTCRGACGTGGTTTCCATCGAGTGTGAGGTGGAGTTGGCCCCCGGTGAGGAGCTGAAGCTGCACCTCCATGGGAATCTGTGGATGAAGTCTCTGAGAGCAGTGAGTGATCCCAAAAAACCCCARGGATTTGGAGCATAAATCCCCAGAGGAGGTCTTGCATCCTTTCCAGGCTGTGTGGGGTGTTTTTTTTGTTCCCAAAGCCACTTTGAGAATCTGATTGGATTGTGAATCTGACACTCACAGCGCCTCACTGTGGACTATTTAACCCAAAAATTAATTAATTAATGCAAATTTAATTAATTTAACATCCCCTTTTGGCCCCCACCCCTTGCCCGCCCTCCATCCTTCTCTCCCATGGAGGTGCCCACAGCATYCCTGGGGATKCAAAGCCACAGTGGGGGGATAAATCCCAGGACAGGGGGATGGATCCCCTGGGAATGGCAGCTCCTTTTCCCTCCGGGAATGCTGATCCCAGCCCCTCTGCTGCAGCTGAAGTTCAAGGCACTGAAGCTCACCATGAACGCCGCGCTCCAGCGGCGCTTCCGGAGCCCCTTCATCTTCCGCGAGGAGGATCCCAGCCGCCAGGTGAGCCCAGGATTTGGGATCTGGGGATTTGGGATGCTGCAGCTCTGATCCCAGCCGCCAGGTGAGCCCGGGATTTGGGATCTGGGGATTTGGGACGCTGCAGCTCTGATCCCAGCCGCCAGGTGAGCCCGGGATTTGGGATCTGGGGATTTGGGATGCTGCAGCTCTGATCTCAGCCGCCAGGTGAGCCTGGGATTTGGGATCCAGGGATTTTGGGATTGTGTAACCCTAATCCCAGCCACCAAATCCAGGGAGTTGGGAGGCTGCAACTCTGAAAAGTTGGGAAAATCCCTGTGGATGGCAAAAGGGCTGGAGTGAGCCAGGGAAACTCGGAAACTCGGTGCGGTTGTAGCCAGAGCCGGGCTCCAATCCTGGAATCTCCAGATTCTGCTGGGAAAACTAAGCTGCATGCTTGGTGCAGCATTCCCAAAGGATYGGATGCTCAGCATTCCCAAAGGATCAGGTGCTCAGCATTCCCRCTGTCCCCTCCATCCCTGCCCAGAACCCGCAGCACTTTGTTCTCTCCTCCTTCAGATCACGTTTGAGATCTCCAAGCCCGAGGAGTCRCACATTCCCATCTGGATCATCCTGGGAAGCACCTTTGGAGGGCTCCTGCTCCTGGCCCTCCTCGTCCTGGCGCTCTGGAAGGTCAGCAGCCCTCGGGCCCCAAGTTTTGGGGGATTTTTGGGGATTCTGGTGCAGGGAGGGACCCTCTGGCTCCACGTCCGGAGCCCCACGAGCCCCACAATACCACCAGGACTCACCAAGARCTCCTCCAAAATCTCCTTTTCTACAGAAATTATATCCAGGGTCTAAACTTCCAGCTGGTACCCCACTAAAGGCCAGATCCCRGATTAACAGCAGGATTCTGTTTCTCTTCCCTCCTCGCAGCTCGGGTTCTTCAAGAGCGGGAGCCGGCGGCGAGCGGCGGAGCGGGAGCAGAATTCCCAAGGGATGGAGTGACRCTGCGGGGGCCAGGAGCCCCTCATGCCCCCTCCCAGCCCGGGATTCCTGGGATCCCGAGGAATTTGGAGCTGAGCTTGGCTTTGCAGCGGGATGAGAGCCAAAAGCCATCAAAACCCCTCAAACCACCCCMAAAATTCCCCAAAGTCTCCTCGGAGGAGCTTCCAGCTGGGATTCCAAGGCAGCAGCAGCGTGGCTGAGGTGTGCCCAACACGGGGCTGCAAAACTCCTGAAAACAATAAAAATATCCCAAAAAATCCCACAGATCGCTCCTTCCCATGGCGGGGCCGGAGCAAATCCCAGGCTCTGCTGGCCACGGCTCTCAAACTGCCTTCGTTAAGAGGAGTAATTAAGTGGAGGCGTTAATTAGTCTGAATGCACTGAACRGAACGATCGTGATTTCAAGCACCTTAATGCCCATCTCCAGTGTCCAGCTGTACATAATTGTTCTAAAAACAGGAAGGAGAAAAGGAGAATGGAAAATTCTGGGAAAAAATTCCCAGGAAAAAAAAAATAAAGTCAAAATAAATTAAAAGTTGTTACAAAAAATCAATTAAAAGCAGTTTGATGAGTTTTCTCCCAGCAGAGCAGTTTGGGGAGCTCGTGGCCGTGGCGAGGGCCCCCACCTGTATCATAGCTGTACATACATGGTGCCATGGAAATCATGGAATTCGAGGGGCAGGAATGTGCCCCTGGCATAGCAGAATTATTTATGCTAATATTAATTTTATGGAGAGGAGGGAAGAGGATGTTTCTGAATGCGGGATGAGGTTTGGGAAATACTGTCCTGGTGTTTTTGAAGGATTAAAGATACGGTATTTTAAAAATTCACAGTGTCTGTTCCCTTCTTCCATGGGTGTGAGGGGTCTGTGCTCCCATCCCTYTGTGAGTCAGGGGATGGGATAGCATTCCAGCCCAGGTACCATGGGTAGCATGGGGTTCCAGCCCAATTTAGGATGRGATTCTATCCTATTCTATCCCAGTTCCATCCCAGTTTGTGACTTTTCCCCATCATTTGTTCCTGTGGGATGTGAGGGTTTTCCAGCCTGTTTTAAAGGAGGATGAAGCCTCTGGGAGTCCCAAACTTGGTATCAAATGCAGGGAAAAAAATCCCAAATMATATTTTCCATTCTCAGCTGGAGCGGGAATCCTCCATGTCCAAGTTGTYGGTGGACTGGGAGCTCCGTGGTCCCGCTGGGGGGCAGGGATACCYCAGAGAGCCCAAATCCCAGGATTCCTCAGCTCTGGGTGGATCCCACAGGGTACCTCCTTCCTTTCCTCCTTTCCAGGCTTTGAATCCCGGAACACAGAGGGAATCAGCTGGAGAACAGCCAGGAACRGGCAGGATCCTTCTGTGGGATGTTCCTTGGGATTGGGTGGGTGCATGTCTGGAGCAAGACAACACCTGCCTGTGCAGATAGGATTATTTTTAYATAAATATATAAAAATACATATATACTCCCTCTTACCTATATATATTTTATATTTTTATCTATTTTATATATCTATTATATATATGTATTTTAATATATTCTACATATTTAAAATGTATATATATATATATCTATAAATATATAGAGATTTAGATATATTTAGGTATTTATATTTCTGTATTCCTATATTTTTGTATTTATAAAATAATAAATATTTATTGTGTGTATGTAAACAGGTATACATGTATACCTTTTTCTGTATCTATATATACATTATATATAATTTTATATAATTTTATATTTTAATATATATACACACATATACATGTGTGTATATATATATAAATACATATTTTATGTATTAATATTTTATATATATATATAAATACATATGGATTTATGTATATTTTGTTATATATATAAAATACATATAATATATATTATATATAAGTTCTATATTAAATATTTCTTTTAGATATAAAATACATTTATATGTATTTACGTATTTCATGTATTATATATATGTGTATATTTTATGTATTTTTATATATATATATATATAAACATACGGGTTTATGTATTTATATATATAAATACACATTTTTTATATGTATTTATACATTTCATATATGCCATATAAATACACAATACACTCGCAGCACCTGAAGGCTCCAAGGAATTTTATCAGGAGCTTTAAATAACCCCAGAGCCAGGGCAGCCCCGCAGGTTTTAATGCTCAGAAAGAAAATTGCAGATCATCAAGAGAGACAGTCCCAGGATTCCAAAGGTGTCCGCAGGTATTCCCTGTCCTTTGCCAAGAGGGAAGGTGGCAGGACAGCATTCCATGACACCAGACAGCAGGAATTCACCAGGAAGTGGGACAAGGACACAGCTTTTCCATCAGCTGCTCTTCCCACAGTACACCCTCTCCTTTAGGAAGTGTTTTGGAATCAGCTGCTGGGAATTTTAATGCTGCTGGGTCTCCATCATCCCAGGAAAATGACACATTCCACTATCCCAGGTTGCTCCAACCTGGCCTTGGACAATTCCAGGAATGTGGCAGCCCGAGCTTCACTGTCCCTAAACCTGATCCTAAACCTGTTCCTAAAGCTTTTCCCTCAAAGGACATGACACCCAGCATTCAGCCCTGGACAAAAACCAGGAATTCCACACTAATTCCACATTCAATGTTTATTTCTTTGTCATACAAATAGAAACGTGTGCCCCAATCTCGCCTGAAAGTTCTACCCGGATTGTTTTTAAAAAAACCCCAACGGAACATTCGTTCATCCTGACAGTTAAAAAGCTGCGTGGGAAAGGAACAGAGGGTTCAGGAGCCTGTCCCAACAAGTGACAATTTTCCTGTCGGAGCATCTGCCACTTCTCCCAAAGTTCTCAAGCGACAACGTTCTCCTACAATCAGCTGCTCATCAGCAGAGAGGTTGATGAGAGGACAATTTTGTAAAAATCAGTTCTAAGAATAGAGATTTTTCCCTACCGAAAGGAGTAAAAACCATGAAAAACCCTCGAGTCCAATTCGGGGAGGCACAGACTCCAACGCTTCTTGGAAAAGCCAGGTTCAAGGAAGACTCTCTTTGGCGACAGACTGCTCCGTTAGGAAGATACAGCATCTGGAATCCAAGAGTGCGGTTGGACAGACGTTGAGTCAAACAAAAAGGTGCGTGTTGAGTATCGGAACAACAGAAAAAAACCCGAGTTAAAAGCAGTTTGAAATGTTGGGACACACACAAACACAAACACCCTACCCAGTTTCTAGGGATCCATGCATGATGTTTGGATAGGAGCGACGGAGCTACRGAGAAAGAAACGATGATTCCGGTTATTTTGGGTCGGCGCGGAGGTTCCTTGTCTGGAGGTGATTCCGTACTTCCTGGAGCAGCGTTGGTGAAGAGCTGGGTAACAGAATTMAGAGCTGGATTTGGACCTGCATTTCCTAACAGAGCATCCCTCGTGCCTGCAGCTGTCGGTAACCGCTGCACAAACGGGAATTTGGAATTTCCCGTCCAAACGCGGCTTTCATGATGTTACCGACACCTCCAGCACAAACTGCAAGGCATAAAAAGCATGGTGAGGTATGAGAGCAGTGCTCTGCTCCAGGTGGGGATGCTCCACTATTAAGCAGCGGCCACAGAATTTCCAATTTTTCTTTGCCCACCTCACTGCAAGGAGCTTGAAATCCAATTTGCGCATTGTTGAGTGTTGGACACAAAACATTCAATGGGCATTACCCGGGGGATATTTCTCGTGTCATTTAGAAAACTGAGAGCTAATGAAGCAATTTTTTAATCATAAAAGAAATGACCAAAATCTCAAACATCAGGTTCAGCTACAGGACAATGAGTAGCTTCTTCCTGCCCCCGCCCTCCACAATCTCCACCAGAGACCCAAGGCTGCAGACGGAATCCAGAGGAACCCAAAACCAAAGGAACGGAGGGAAACGACTTCCCGGACRCGGGTGCATTCTGCTGTCTGCTGCCGTCCCCCGAGATAGCACCACCACAGAAGGTTGGACACGGCCTAGTGGAACTGGACAAACTCTTCCAGAGTCCTGGGGATCTGGTTTTGGTAGCTGATGTTGTAGATCCGCACGGCGCGGGCAGCCAGGCACTTGAGACTCAGCTTCATTTGAGTTTTAAGGAGGATTTCAGACACCCCGGTGGTGCTTTTGTCCAGGGGCGTTTTCTTCTGCTTGTTGGTCATGTCTGTGTGGGCACCGGCCTCCACCAGGCTGATGATGATGGAGTGCAGGGTCAGGAAGTCGCTGATGGGCCGGTGGTACTGCACGATGACGTGCAGGGGGCTGTTGCCCTCGTTGTCCACAGCGTTGACGTCGGCACCGCAGTCCAGCAGCAGCTTGGTGACCAGGGCRTTGGGGAAGCTGCACACGTCGTTGGTGTGGAAGTCGTCCACGGGCGTGCCGGAGTTGACGGCGTGGTGCAGCAGGCTGGAGCCGTCGCGCGTGCGCGGGTCCAGCTGGATCAGGTTGTAGATCTGCTTGTTGATGCGTGCCTGCTCCTCCTCGCCGCACTGCGTCTTGGTGGAGATGCACACCAGGTASAGGAAGGTGAAGATGTTGCACTCGTAGTTGTCCGTGGCCGTGTGGACGTCGGCGTCCGCGCTGCTCTTGATGCGGGCCATGCCCTGCTCGATCTCCAGGACGCTGCAGCGCAGGACGCTCTCAATGTCCTTGGCCTTTACAGGCTCGTTCAGATGGATCATCTGTGAGAAGACCTGTGCGAACCTCAGCAGGTCCTTGTGGGTGTTCCTGTTGCCCTTCTGCCGCAGGTGCAGGGCGTGCAGCCACAGCTTGATGCACTGCTCGAACTCCATGTTGTCGGCGTACACYGCACCCCGGTAGATGATGGGGTGGGACACGTCGATATTGTCCGAGCCCAGGATCCTCTCCCGCACGATGAGGCCTTCCATGTGCAGGGCGTCTCGGTCCTGCCTAATGGACTCCAATTCCTGCGGGGTCCTGCACTCCGACCTGTTCCCGTAGGCCTCGATTTGGGGAAGCACCTCCTTCTCGATGACGTTCTCGCTGTCGCGGTACCTCTCCAGCATGGCTAAATACAAATAGTGGTACGTCTTCAAAATGTCATAGTTCTCCCTGTCGTTGGCAAAGGAGGCCCCCAGCAGCTCCAGCGCCTCAATCCTGCTCCTCCTGTCGCAGTCAGCGTGCGCCAACAGCAGCTCAACAACATCGGCCTTGCAGCTCTCAGCGGCCACTTTGAGTGGCGTCATGCCRTGCCCATTGACCATCATGGCCGCCTTCCACTTAACCAGCTCCCTGACGATCTCCAGGTGGCCGGCCTCGGCAGCAAAGTGCAGGGCGGTGGCCCCGCAGTGGGCCTTGGCGTTGGGGTCGGCGCGCTGCTCCAGCAGGTAGCGCACCACGTCCGTGTGGCCCTTGTAGGCGGCGATCATCAGGCAGGTGTTGTCGTACTTGTTGGCGATGCTGATGTTGGCGTTGTTCTCCACCAAGTACTTGACGATGTCCAGGCGCCCGTCGAAGCAGGCCGCCCGCAGCGGCGTCGAGTTGGTCACCGTGGTGTGGTTGACGTTGGCACCGTGGCTCACCAGCAGCTTGACCACCTCAAAGTGGCCGGCGCCGGCCGCGCACCACAGCGCCGTGGCGCCATCGATGACGAAGCTGCCAACGGGAGGACAGGGACAGGGAGTTAGGATGAAACTCTTCCAAAAGCAACCCACACCCAGCCACCAACAGGTGTTTTGCAGCCAGCCCCATCCGGGATTTCATGGATCTCACTGGGATCGCCAAGGTGTGGAAATGAGGCTGATGGAGCACACAGAGCTCCCTAACGAAGGAGCGTTGGGAGTTGGAACTTCAAAGCAGCCAAGGGCTTTGGCCACCTTTAAGATCCCACCCACAAGCTCCAGCGACAGCCTAGGGAGGACTGCGAAGCAGAGCTCCAAAATTATCACTTTAGTGCCATAAAGTGACACGTTAAAGACAAAGAAAAATGGGTATTTTGGCACAAAAAACAGATTTAGAAAGCAGCATCAGCCCTGGCAGCAAAACTGGCTTCAAAATTTCTTCTCACTTCCCCTGCTCCCTCTCCCTGAGCTGCAGATCCACCAGCACTTCCCAGTTTGAGATCCTGTGCCCTGARCCAGCCCTGCAGCGGCAACACAAACAGAACCCCAGGAAGAAAATCCGACCCAAAAATGCAGAAAGTCCCAAGCGGGGTTGTCCCACAGACCTGTGTCACAAGGTGGCCTTGCAGCCAACGGGGACATGAGGGGACAGGTCCCTCTTTTTAAGCTGATTTCATTCCCTGACCCAGCACACAAAATAAAGGATCTGTCCTTCCTATTTCCTGTTTTTTGTAGGATTTAAATGAAGAAACAGGCAGTGCTCATCCACCCTCAAAGCAYGTCCCAAATCAGAGGAGGGACAAATATTTCCTTCTATCCAAAGAGCCACATTCCTAAACTTAAAATATCAAAAGATCAGCTTAAATTTCACKTTCACAGTGRTTTTTATCATTTGGTGAAGCTCTCSTAGCTCAACATCAACTGTTTGTAAATCCAGCACCTCCAGAGGCTTTTAAAGATGTCAGAGAGAATTCCCAGAGAGAAGTTCCTGATTTTGCAAACAATCCCATTACAGTATTTCTCTGTTGAAGCAGGAGGAGAACTGGAGCCAGGATTTGCCCATGAACACAAGGCGACTGCCAGTGTGTGGCGGCTCCGAGCGGGAAGCCCGGACACGGGGAGCCGCTGTGCTCCCTTATCCRAGGCCCAGCAATCCCTGGAGATCACAAGGCCTCTCCTCCCCTCCTCTGCACCCATTGTGTCTCAGACAACTCCTCCTTTCATCTGTGCCAGGCACGGCCTCTGGAAAACATCCCCACCCCAGCTGGGCAAAACTCCAGCAGCAGGGCATGTGCTGCCTGTCAGGAGCACCTTCCCACAGCAGGATTCAGGGCAAAGCTCGCCCCAGGAATTCTCAGCCCATTTCTGCTTTGGGAAAAAAAAAAACCAGCTGGAAGGGGAAAGGAAGGAATAAAAACAAACCATGCAGGGAAGTGGCTCTGCACGTAAAAACTAGAGTGTGAGAAGCCCTCCCTGACGCCACTGCCACCTGCAGCAGCACAAATGTCACAGGAAGACCACTCTGGCCCAGCAGAAACTCTCGGGCTCTGGGGAATAGTATCCTGCCCACAGCCTCACCTGGGCAATTCCAAAGGGAAAAGGCTCTTAACACAGCAGGTGGCATCTCCAACCACACGTGTGTTTTTTAATCACATAATCACCAAATTTTGACCTAATTTGGGTCTTCAACACCCACACAATGTTTATGGGTGGATATCACAAATTCATTTCTAAAACCAGAAAGAAGGAGGACCCTGGGCCCTGTGCTTCATCCCTGTGCCCAGGAGGAGCAGGCAACAGATCCTCCTGGAAGCTCTGCCGAGGAGGGCAGGGAARGGATCACAGATCAACAGCACAAGGGCCACCAGACCACAAAACACTGAGCTGGAAGGGCCTACAAGGGCCACCAGAACACAGAATATCCCACCCTGGAAAGGGACACACAAGGTCCACAAGTCACAGAAAAATCTGGGCTGGAAAGGACTCCTAAGGATCACCAAGTCATGGAATAATCTGGGCTGGAAAGGACTCCCAAGGGTCACCAAGTCACAGAAAAGTCTGAGCTGCAAGAGGCCCACAAGGACCATTAAGTCACAAAACAGCCTGACTTGGAAGKGACCCACAAGGACCACCAAATCACAGAATACTGAGCTGGAAGGGACCCACAAGGACTACCAGGTCACGGAACACTGTGTTGGTAATGATTCCCACAGACCACCAGGGTCGTGGAACACTCTGGGCTGGAACTCCCAAAGCGCACCAAGCCCCAGAAGAGCCCGAGCCGGAAGAAGCGCTGTGTCCCGGAGCGGGCTCCCCGCACTCCGGCTGTACCCGGGGCCGTGCCCGGCTCCCTGCCCGGCCCGTACGTACCCGTCAAAGCGCACGGTGCCGGTCTGCTGCGTGTGGACGCGGTAATGCTCGAGCAGCAGCCGCACCACCTTGGCGTGCCCGTTGCGGGCGGCGATGATGAGCGGCGTGGAGCGCTGCCCGCCGTGCTGGCTCACGTAGCCCAGCAGGTACTTRATGTCGCTCTCGGAGCGGTTCAGCAGCAGCGCGGCCAAGGTGAGCACGCGGCCCTCGCTGGCCGCCTTGTACACGTACCCCGCCAGCCCCTCCATGGCCGCCTCCGACTCCGCGCGGCCCCGCCGCCCGCAACGGCCCCGCTCGGGC